>NW_022097438.1:0-9045 GCF_006542625.1 Nomascus leucogenys
ACAGAGTTGAACTTACTTTTGATTGAGCAGTTCTGAAACACTCTTTCTGTAAAAATGCAAGTGGACATTCGGGCGCTAAGAGGCCTATAGTGGAAAAAGGAATATTTCAAATAAAAACTACACAGAAGCATCTGTGAAACTTCTTTCTGTTCTGTGCATTCAACTAACAGAGTTGAACCTTACTTTTGATTGAGCAGTTCTGAAACACTCTTTCTGTAGAAAATGCAAGTGGACATTCAGGCGCTAAGAGGCCTATAGTGGAAAAAGGAATATTTCAAATAAAAACTGCACAGAAGCAATCTGTGAAACTTCTTTCTGTTCTGTGCATTCAACTAACAGAGTTGAACTTACTTTTGATTGAGCAGTTCTGAAACACTCTTTCTGTAGAAAATGCAATGGACATTCACGGGCTAAGAGGCCTATAGTGGAAAAAGGAATATGTTCAAATAAAAACTACACAGAAGCATCTGTGAAACTTCTTCTGTTCTGTGCATTCAACTAACAGAGTTGAACCTTACTTTTGATTGAGCAGTTCTGAAACACTCTTTCTGTAGAAAATGCAAGTGGACATTCGGGCGCTAAGAGGCCTATAGCGGAAAAAGGAATATCTTCAAATAAAAACTACACAGAAGCAATCTGTGAAACTTCTTTCTGTTCTGTGCATTCAACTCAGAGTTGAACCTTACTTTTGATTGAGCAGTTCTGAAACACTCTTTCTGTAGAAAATGCAAGTGGACATTCGGGCGCTAAGAGGCCTATAGTGGAAAAAGGAATATTTCAAATAAAAACTACACAGAAGCATCTGTGAAACTTCTGTTCTGTGCATTCAACTAACAGAGTTGAACCTTAGTTTTGATTGAGCAGTTCTGAAACACTCTTTCTGTAGAAAATGCAAGTGGACATTCAGGGCGCTAAGAGGCCTATAGTGGAAAAAGGAATATCTTCAAATAAAAACTACACAGAAGCATCTGTGAAACTTCTTTCTGTTCTGTGCATTCAACTAACAGAGTTGAACCTTACTTTTGATTGAGCAGTTCTGAAACACTCTTTCTGTAGAAAATGCAAGTGGACATTCAGGGCGATAAGAGGCCTATAGTGGAAAAATATTTCAAATAAAAACTACACAGAAGCATCTGTGAAACTTCTTTCTGTTCTGTGCATTCAACTAACAGAGTTGAACCTTACTTTTGATTGAGTTCTGAAACACTCTTTCTGTAGAAAATGCAAGTGGACATTCAGCGCTAAGAGGCCTATAGTGGAAAAAGGAATATCTTCAAAAAAACTACACAGAAGCAATCTGTGAAACTTCTTTCTGTTCTGTGCATTCAACTAACAGAGTTGAACCTTACTTTTGATTGAGCAGTTCTGAAACACTCTTTCTGTAGAAAATGCAAGTGGACATTCAGGGCGCTAAGAGGCCTATAGTGGAAAAAGGAATACTTCAAATAAAAACTACACAGAAGCATCTGTGAAACTTCTTTCTGTTCTGTGCATTCAACTAACAGAGTTGAACCTTACTTTTGATTGAGCAGTTCTGAAACACTCTTTCTGTAGAAAATGCAAGTGGACATTCGGGCCTAAGAGGCCTATAGTGGAAAAAGGAATATTCAAATAAAAACTACACAGAAGCATCTGTGAAACTTCTTTCTGTTCTGTGCATTCAACTAACAGAGTTGAACCTTACTTTTGATTGAGCAGTTCTGAAACACTCTTTCTGTAAAAATGCAAGTGGACATTCAGGGCTAAGAGGCCTATAGTGGAAAAAGGAATATTTCAAATAAAAACTACACAGAAGCAATCTGTGAAACTTCTTTCTGTTCTGTGCATTCAACAACAGAGTTGAACCTTACTTTTGATTGAGCAGTTCTGAAACACTCTTTCTGTAGAAAATGCAAGTGGACATTCGGGCGCTAAGAGGCCTATAGTGGAAAAAGGAATATTTCAAATAAAAACTACACAGAAGCATCTGTGAAACTTCTCTGTTCTGTGCATTCAACTAAGAGTTGAACCTTACTTTTGATTGAGCAGTTCTGAAACACTCTTTCTGTAGAAAATGCAAGTGGACATTCGGCGCTAAGAGGCCTATAGGAAAAAGGAATATTTCAAATAAAAACTACACAGAAGCAATCTGTGAAACTTCTTTCTGTTCTGTGCATTCAACTAACAGAGTTGAACCTTAGTTTTGATTGAGCAGTTCTGAAACACTCTTTCTGTAGAAAATGCAATGGACATTCAGGCGCTAAGAGGCCTATAGTGGAAAAAGGAATATCTTCAAATAAAAACTACACAGAAGCAATCTGTGAAACTTCTTTGTTCTGTGCATTCAACTAACAGAGTTGAACCTTAGTTTTGATTGAGCAGTTCTGAAACACTCTTTCTGTAGAAAATGCAAGTGGACATTCGGCGCTAAGAGGCCTATAGCGGAAAAAGGAATATTTCAAATAAAAACTCACAGAAGCAATCTGTGAAACTTCTTTCTGTTCTGTGCATTCAACTAACAGAGTTGAACCTTAGTTTTGATTGAGCAGTTCTGAAACACTCTTTCTGTAGAAAATGCAATGGACATTCAGGCGCTAAGAGGCCTATAGTGGAAAAAGGAATATTTCAAATAAAAACTACACAGAAGCATCTGTGAAACTTCTTTCTGTTCTGTGCATTCAACTAACAGAGTTGAACCTTACTTTTGATTGAGCAGTTCTGAAACACTCTTTCTGTAGAAAATGCAAGTGGACATTCAGGGCGCTAAGAGGCCTATAGGGAAAAAGGAATATCTTCAAATAAAAACTACACAGAAGCATCTGTGAAACTTCTTTCTGTTCTGTGCATTCAACTAACAGAGTTGAACCTTACTTTTGATTGAGCAGTTCTGAAACACTCTTTCTGTAGAAAATGCAAGTGGACATTCAGGGCGCTAAGAGGCCTATAGGAAAAAGGAATATTTCAAATAAAAACTACACAGAAGCATCTGTGAAACTTCTTCTGTTCTGTGCATTCAACTAACAGAGTTGAACCTTATTTTGATTGAGCAGTTCTGAAACACTCTTTCTGTAGAAAATGCAAGTGGACATTCAGGGCGCTAAGAGGCCTATAGTGGAAAAAGGAATATCAAATAAAAACTACACAGAAGCAATCTGTGAAACTTCTTTCTGTTCTGTGCATTCAACTAACAGAGTTGAACCTTACTTTTGATTGAGCAGTTCTGAAACACTCTTTCTGTGAAAATGCAAGTGGAATTCAGGGCGAAGAGGCCTATAGGGAAAAAAATATGTTCAAATAAAAACTACACAGAAGCATCTGTGAAACTTCTTTCTGTTCTGTGCATTCAACTAACAGAGTTGAACCTTAGTTTTGATTGAGTTTCTGAAACACTCTTTCTGTAGAAATGCAAGTGGACATTCAGGCTAAGAGGCCTATAGTGGAAAAAGGAATATCTTCAAATAAAAACTACACAGAAGCAATCTGTGAAACTTCTTTCTGTTCTGTGCATTCAACTAACAGAGTTGAACCTTACTTTTGATTGAGCAGTTCTGAAACACTCTTTCTGTAGAAAATGCAAGTGGACATTCAGGGCGCTAAGAGGCCTATAGTGGAAAAAGGAATATCTTCAAATAAAAACTACACAGAAGCAATCTGTGAAACTTCTTTCTGTTCTGTGCATTCAACTAACAGAGTTGAACCTTAGTTTTGATTGAGCAGTTCTGAAACACTCTTTCTGTAGAAAAAAGTGGACATTCGGGCTAAGAGGCCTATAGCGGAAAAAGGAATATCTTCAAATAAAAACTACACAGAAGCATCTGTGAAACTTCTTTCTGTTCTGTGCATTCAACTAACAGAGTTGAACCTTACTTTTGATTGAGCAGTTCTGAAACACTCTTTCTGTAGAAAATGCAAGTGGACATTCAGGGCGCTAAGAGGCCTATAGTGGAAAAAGGAATATTTCAAATAAAAACTACACAGAAGCATCTGTGAAACTTCTTTCTGTTCTGTGCATTCAACTAACAGAGTTGAACCTTACTTTTGATTGAGCAGTTCTGAAACACTCTTTCTGTAGAAAATGCAAGTGGACATTCAGGGCGCTAAGAGGCCTATAGTGGAAAAAGGAATATGTTCAAATAAAAACTACACAGAAGCAATCTGTGAAACTTCTTTCTGTTCTGTGCATTCAACTAACAGAGTTGAACCTTACTTTTGATTGAGCAGTTTGAAACACTCTTTCTGAAAAATGCAAGTGGACATTCGGCGCTAAGAGGCCTATAGTGGAAAAAGGAATATGTTCAAATAAAAACTACACAGAAGCAATCTGTGAAACTTCTTTCTGTTCTGTGCATTCAACTAACAGAGTTGAACCTTACTTTTGATTGAGCAGTTCTGAAACACTCTTTCTGTAGAAAATGCAATTGGACATTCAGGCGCTAAGAGGCCTATAGTGGAAAAAGGAATATTTCAAATAAAAACTACACAGAAGCATCTGTGAAACTTCTTTCTGTTCTGTGCATTCAACTAACAGAGTTGAACCTTACTTTTGATTGAGCAGTTCTGAAACACTCTTTCTGTAGAAAATGCAAGTGGACATTCGGGCGCTAAGAGGCCATAGGAAAAAGGAATATGTTCAAAAAAACACAGAAGCATTCTGTGAAACTTCTTTCTGTTCTGTGCATTCAACTAACAGAGTTGAACCTTACTTTTGATTGAGCAGTTCTGAAACACTCTTTCTGTAGAAAATGCAAGTGGACATTCGGAGCGCTAAGAGGCCTATAGCGGAAAAAGGAATATCTTCAAATAAAAACTACACAGAAGCATTCTGTGAAACTTCTTTCTGTTCTGTGCATTCAACTAACAGAGTTGAACCTTAGTTTTGATTGAGCAGTTCTGAAACACTCTTTCTGTAGAAAATGCAAGTGGACATTCAGGGCGCTAAGCCTATAGTGGAAAAAGGAATATTTTCAAATAAAAACTGCACAGAAGCAATCTGTGAAACTTCTTACTGTTCTGTGCATTCAACTAACAGAGTTGAACCTTAGTTTTGATTGAGCAGTTCTGAAACACTCTTTCTGTAGAAAATGCAAATGGACATTCAGGGCGCTAAGAGGCCTATAGTGGAAAAAGGAATATGTTCAAATAAAAACTACACAGAAGCATTCTGTGAAACTTCTTTCTGTTCTGTGCATTCAACTAACAGAGTTGAACCTTACTTTTGATTGAGCAGTTCTGAAACACTCTTTCTGTAGAAAATGCAAGTGGACATTCAGGGCGCTAAGAGGCCTATAGCGGAAAAAGGAATATCTTCAAATAAAAACTACACAGAAGCATTCTGTGAAACTTCTTTCTGTTCTGTGCATTCAACTAACAGAGTTGAACCTTACTTTTGATTGAGCAGTTCTGAAACACTCTTTCTGTAGAAAATGCAAGTGGACATTCATTGCGCTAAGAGGCCTGTAGTGGAAAAAGGAATATCTTCAAATAAAAACTACACAGAAGCAATCTGTGAAACTTCTTTCTGTTCTGTGCATTCAACTAACAGAGTTGAACCTTACTTTTGATTGAGCAGTTCTGAAACACTCTTTCTGTAGAAAATGCAAGTGGACATTCAGGGCGCTAAGAGGCCTATAGTGGAAAAAGGAATATTTCAAATAAAAACTACACAGAAGCATCTGTGAAACTTCTCTCTGTTCTGTGCATTCAACTAACAGAGTTGAACCTTACTTTTGATTGAGCAGTTCTGAAACACTCTTTTGTAGAAAATGCAAGTGGAATTCAGGCGCTAAGAGGCCTATAGGGAAAAAAATATCTTCAAATAAAAACTACACAGAAGCATCTGTGAAACTTCTTTCTGTTCTGTGCATTCAACTAACAGAGTTGAACCTTACTTTTGATTGAGCAGTTCTGAAACACTCTTTCTGTAGAAAATGCAAGTGGACATTCAGGGCGCTAAGAGGCCTATAGTGGAAAAAGGAATATTTCAAAATACACACAGCAATCTGTGAAACTTCTTTCTGTTCTGTGCATTCAACTACAGAGTTGAACCTTACTTTTGATTGAGCAGTTCTGAAACACTCTTTCTGTAGAAACTGCAAGTGGACATTCGGAGCGCTAAGAGGCCTATAGTGGAAAAAGGAATATCTTCAAATAAAAACTACACAGAAGCAATCTGTGAAACTTCTTTCTGTTCTGTGCATTCAACTAACAGAGTTGAACCTTACTTTTGATTGAGCAGTTCTGAAACACTCTTTCTGTAGAAAATGCAAGTGGACATTCGGAGCGCTAAGAGGCCTATAGTGGAAAAAGGAATATCTTCAAATAAAAACTACACAGAAGCAATCTGTGAAACTTCTTTCTGTTCTGTGCATTCAACTAACAGAGTTGAACCTTAGTTTTGATTGAGCAGTTCTGAAACACTCTTTCTGTAAAAATGCAAGTGGACATTCAGGGCGCTAAGAGGCCTATAGTGGAAAAAGGAATATTTCAAATAAAAACTGCACAGAAGCATCTGTGAAACTTCTTCTGTTCTGTGCATTCAACTAACAGAGTTGAACCTTACTTTTGATTGAGGAGTTCTGAAACACTCTTTCTGTAGAAAATGCAAGTGGACATTCGGAGCGCTAAGAGGCCTATAGGAAAAAGGAATATCTTCAAATAAAAACTACACAGAAGCATCTGTGAAACTTCTTTCTGTTCTGTGCATTCAACTAACAGAGTTGAACCTTAGTTTTTTGATTGAGCAGTTCTGAAACACTCTTTCTGTAGAAAATGCAAGTGGACATTCGGGCGCTAAGAGGCCTATAGCGGAAAAAGGAATATTTCAAATAAAAACTACACAGAAGCATCTGTGAAACTTCTTTCTGTTCTGTGCATTCAACTAACAGAGTTGAACCTTATTTTTTATTGAGCAGTTCTGAAACACTCTTTCTGTAGAAAATGCAAGTGGACATTCAGGGCGCTAAGAGGCCTATAGTGGAAAAAGGAATATCTTCAAATAAAAACTACACAGAAGCAATCTGTGAAACTTCTTTCTGTTCTGTGCATTCAACTAACAGAGTTGAACCTTAGTTTTGATTGAGCAGTTCTGAAACACTCTTTTGTAGAAAATGCAAGTGGAAATTCAGGGCGCTAAAGAGGCCTATAGTGGAAAAAAATATGTTCAAATAAAAACTACACAGAAGCATCTGTGAAACTTCTTTCTGTTCTGTGCATTCAACTAACAGAGTTGAACCTTACTTTTGATGAGTTTCTGAAACACTCTTTCTGTAGAAAATGCAAGTGGACATTCAGGCGCTAAGAGGCCTATAGTGGAAAAGGAATATCTTCAAATAAAACCTACACAGAAGCATTCTGTGAAACTTCTTTCTGTTCTGTGCATTCAACTAACAGAGTTGAACCTTACTTTTGATTGAGTAGTTCTGAAACACTCTTTCTGTAGAAAATGCAAGTGGACATTCAGGGCGCTAAGAGGCCTATAGTGGAAAAAGGAATACCTTCAAATAAAAACTACACAGAAGCAATCTGTGAAACTTCTCTGTTCTGTGCATTCAACTAACAGAGTTGAACCTTACTTTTGATTGAGCAGTTCTGAAACACTCTTTCTGTAGAAAATGCAAGTGGACTTCGGGCGCTAAGAGGCCTATAGCGGAAAAAGGAATATCTTCAAATAAAAACTACAAGAAGCATCTGTGAAACTTCTTTCTGTTCTGTGCATTCAACTAACAGAGTTGAACCTTACTTTTGATTGAGCAGTTCTGAAACACTCTTTCTGTAAAAAATGCAAGTGGACATTCAGGGCGCTAAGAGGCCTATAGTGGAAAAAGGAATATTTTCAAATAAAAACTGCACAGAAGCAATCTGTGAAACTTCTTTCTGTTCTGTGCATTCAACTAACAGAGTTGAACCTTAGTTTTGATTGAGCAGTTCTGAAACACTCTTTCTGTAGAAAATGCAATGGAATTTCAGGGCGCTAAGAGGCCTATAGTGGAAAAAGGAATATCTTCAAATAAAAACTACACAGAAGCAATCTGTGAAACTTCTTTCTGTTCTGTGCATTCAACTAAAGAGTTGAACCTTAGTTTTGATTGAGCAGTTCGAAACACTCTTTCTGTAGAAAATGCAAGTGGACATTCGGAGCGCTAAGAGGCCTATAGTGGAAAAAGGAATATCTTCAAATAAAAACTACACAGAAGCAATCTGTGAAACTTCTTTCTGTTCTGTGCATTCAACTAACAGAGTTGAACCTTAGTTTTGATTGAGCAGTTCTGAAAACTCTTTCTGTAGAAAATGCAACTGGACATTCAGGCTAAGAGGCCTATAGTGGAAAAAGGAATATCTTCAAATAAAAACTACACAGAAGCATCTGTGAAACTTCTTTCTGTTCTGTGCATTCAACTAACAGAGTTGAACCTTACTTTTGATTGAGCAGTTCTGAAACACTCTTTCTGTAGAAAATGCAAGTGGACATTCAGGGCGCTAAAGGCCTATAGTGGAAAAGGAATATGTTCAAATAAAAACTACACAGAAGCATCTGTGAAACTTCTTTCTGTTCTGTGCATTCAACTAACAGAGTTGAACCTTACTTTTGATTGAGCAGTTCTGAAACACTCTTTCTGTAGAAAATGCAAGTGGACATTCGGGCGCTAAGAGGCCTATAGCGGAAAAAGGAATATTCAAATAAAAACTACACAGAAGCATTCTGTGAAACTTCTTTCTGTTCTGTGCATTCAACTAACAGAGTTGAACCTTACTTTTGATTGAGCAGTTTGAAACACTCTTTCTGTAGAAAATGCAAGTGAATTCGGGCGCTAAGAGGCCTATAGTGGAAAAAGGAATATGTTCAAAAAAAACTACACAGAAGCAATCGTGAAACTTCTTTCTGTTCTGTGCATTCAACTAACAGAGTTGAACCTTACTTTTGATTGAGCAGTTATGAAACACTCTTTCTGAAAAATGCAAGTGGACATTCGGAGCGCTCAGAGGCCTATAGCGGAAAAATGAAATGTTCAAATAAAAACTACACAGAAGCATTCTGTGAAACTTCTTTCTGTTCTGTGCATTCAACTA
>NW_022097439.1:0-44902 GCF_006542625.1 Nomascus leucogenys
CTAAACAAAATTCCCTGTGATTTGCTTTTTATTCCTTAAGAATCCTGAAGATATGAGTATATTAGAATGTATTTCATATGGGAAAGTAAATGAAAATAACTCAGACCTAATTAGTAGCTAAGGGCCTGCAACTCTGAAATGAGGTTTCTAGTGAGTCAGCTTTATATCTCCTTTCCTACAATACACAGAGAAGGGAAATCAAATATTGAAAGACAAGTAGTTGAAAGATAATAAGAAGATCCTTTAATAGATACTGGCTTAAGTATTGCTACTTAAGTAAACAAATTAAAGGGCTCTCAGAAAGAAAACATAACAAGTAAAATAAATGGCAAAGAAAATAAATTTTTGAAAATGTCTGCTTTTAAAGTAAATAGCTCTTTGCTAATGCTCTCCTAAAAGTTAATTGACTTCCAGGTAGGTCTAGCCATTCCTTTTATAAGTACAAATGATTTGAGTAAATGGAGATAAATAAAGTCTATCATAAAGGACTAATGCATCATCTAATTCCAATGAATTTTAAGTGTTTAATATTCTTTAAAAATTACAGTGCTTCCTGGAATAATGAAAATAATGAAATCACTAATGCTTGAATATTTTATTACATATCTCTAGCCAAGTCATGTTATTTAAGCCATACAAAGTTTCTTTTTCATCAGGACATTAATCTAAACACCCTTGCCATTTAATGACAACACAGAACTTCAATGGAAACTCAAACCTTTTCCAATAGACTATCTTTACTTTCTCCTTTAAAACTTTATACTAAATATATTTCTCTCTCCTAAAATACAATTTTACTGAAAGAACAATAACAAAAAGGAGTGAGGAACCCATACATAAAAGTAATGGAAGTAGGAATGTATATTTTCAACACCCTATCTTTAAGATGGCAACCTTTCATAAAAGGCTGAGTTTTTTTAGTTTTTAGGAGAATTAATCCTATGAAGCCAGCAAACCTTCATGCCACAGGGGAGAATGAGTGTAGCAGTGAGGGCTTCTCTTCTTAAAGGATCCGCAGAAAATATGATCGTGGATGAAAATAACTAGGAAAAGAAGGCAGGAGTCAAACTTAGAATAATTACTTGAACAAATTTGGAAAGTTTGGACCTGGGGTTCATTTTAAGCCTTCATCCTGTATCTCTGTATTCTCAGGTGTAAACCCCACATAGACCTCTGTAAATAATGTGGGATTGTGCCTTTGCACCTTCTTACTCCGTATGTTATCACGAGAGAGAAATAGACATGCTGCTTTGAACCTTATTGATAAAAATGGGAAAACTCTATGTAATGAAAGAACACAGCAAAATGGTGATCATCTACAAGCCAAGGAGAGAGGCCTAAGGAGAAAATAAACCTGCCAACACCTTGCTCTTGGCCTTCTAGACCCCATAATCATGAGAAATTGTTTAAGCCAAAAAGTGAAAATAAAGAAAACCTATGGATGAGAGAAAGTTTAAAAATAAAAATTTGTATAGTACACACCCCCAGATTAAATCTTTCTCACTTTTTTATCCATGTGGGTCCAGACTTCCTAGCTACTTTGTTTGCAAACACTCTAACCAGAATCTTTGCTTAAATATCCCTTGCCTACTTACTCATCCAGTTGGAGCCAGCTCAGGCACAGCATGAAAAGGTAGATGTGGAAACACATTCAGAACTAGATAAAAATCTTATGCCTACAACTTGTATTAATAATGCCACTGTTTTATTTAGCTCTATATGACTAGTTTAAAATAATTCATCATTTTTTAAAAAGGTAGAAAGAGAAAGAATATGAGTTGAATATTCGACAAACGGGAAGCAGGGATAGATACCAGAAAGAAAAATATAATGGAGGATGGATGCCAAATGTATTAAGAGATTTAAATAGAATAACTTAGTATATTAAAAGACACAGACTTCTGTATTATTATTTTTTAAGGTTACAGAAGGCTTCAGAAATACATCTATAAAAATGATATATTCTTTGAACATAAATTTAAAAAGAATGCTGAACAAATAATAACAATAGAAAAAACTTGGCACACAATTTGGGGCTAAATCAAATTAGATGTCAAATATTGAATAGGAAAGATAAATTATATATTTCATCTGTTATCACAATAGCAAGATTATATATTATTTATGCTACAAACAATAGCACATTTTAAAAAATGTGCTACTTTTTTTAAAAAGTATTTATTTTTTTTTTACTTATTTACTACTTATTTTAAAAAAGAAAGAAAGTGGTGGACTAAATCAGTATTATTGGTGGAAATTTCTGAGTCAGGAAGGTATTCTGCAAGAAAAAACACAAACATAGTAAGAGCTTACATGCTAAAAGCTGCAATAATACTAAGCTGGAAAAATATAATAATACTTCTTGCAATAGTCTAAGCATCTAAACATATCTCATCTTTGTCTGAAAGGCTGTGACAGGCCTCCCCCACAGAACCATGACATGGTATTCAAGGATGAGCCAGGCACAGTTGGAATATAGACAGGTTAAACAGTGAAAAGCCATGTCAAAAATTACTCTAGAAAAGAATTTTCAACCCAGAATCTCCTATCCCGCCAAACTAAGCTTCATAAGTGAAGGAGAAATAAAACACTTTACAGACAAGCAAACGCTGAGTGATTTTGTCACCACCAGGCCTGCCCTAAAAGAGCTCCTGAAGGAAGCACTAAACATGGAAAGGAACAACCGGTACCAGCCACTGCAAAAACATGCCAAATTTTAAAGACCATCGAGACTAGGAAGAAACTATAGCAACTAACGAGCAAAATAACCAACTAACATCATAATGACAGGATCAGATTCACACATAACAATATTAACGTTAAATGTAAATGGGCTAAATGCTCCAATCAAAAGACACAGACTGGCAAACTGGATAAGGAGTCAGGACCCATCAGTGTGCTGTAATCAGGAAACCCATCTCACGTGCAGAGACACACATAGACTCAAAATAAAGGGATGGAGGAAGATCTATCAAGCAACGGGAAAACAAAAAAAGGCAGGGGTTGCAATCCTAGTCTCTGATAAAATAGACTTTAAACCAACAGAGATCAAAAGAGACAAAGAAGGCCATTACATAATGGTAAAGGGATCAATTCAACAAGAAGAGCTAACTATCCTAAATATATATGCACCCAACACAGGAGCACCCAGATTCATAAAGCAAGTCCTGAGTGACCTACAAAGGGACTTAAACTCCCACACAATAATAATGGGAGATTTTAACACCCCACTGTCAGCATTAGACAGATCAACGAGACAGAAAGTTAACAAGGATATCCAGGAATTGAACTCAGCTCTACATAAAGTGGACCTAATAGACATCTACAGAACTCTCCACCCCAAGTCAACAGAATATACATTTTTTTCAGCACCACACCACACCTATTCCAAAATTGACCACATAGTTGGAAGTAAAGCTCTCCTCAGCAAATGTAAAAGAACAGAAATTATAACAAACTGTCTCTCAGACCACAGTGCAATCAAACTAGAACTCAGGATTAAGAAACTCACTCAAAACCGCTCTACTACATGGAAACTGAACAACCTGCTCCTGAATGACTATTGGGTACATAATGACATGAAGGCAGAAATAAAGATGTTCTTTGAAACCAACGAGAACAAAGACACAACATACCAGAATCTCTGGGACACATTCAAAGCAGTGTGTAGAGGGAAATTTATAGCACTAAATGCCCACAAGAGAAAGCAGGAAAGATCCAAAATTGACTCCCTAACATCACAATTAAAAGAACTAGAAAAGCAAGAGCAAACACATTCAAAAGCTAGCAGAAGGCTAGAAATAACTAAAATCAGAGCAGAACTGAAGGAAATAGAGACACAAAAAACCCTTCAAAAAATTAATGAATCCAGGAGCTGGTTTTTTGAAAAGATCAACAAAATTGATGGACCGCTAGCAAGACTAATAAAGAAGAAAAGAGAGAAGAATCAAATAGATGCAATAAAAAACGAAAAAGGGGATATCACCACCGATCCCACAGAAATACAATCTACCATCAGAGAATACTACAAACACCTCTATGCAAATAAACTAGAAAATCTAGAAGAAATGGATAAATTCCTCGACAAATACACCCTCCCAAGACTAAACCAGGAAGAAGTTGAATCTCTGAATAGACCAATAACAGGTTCTGAAATTGTGGCAATAATCAATAGCTTACCAACCAAAAAGAGTCCAGGACCTGATGGATTCACAGCTGAATTCTACCAGAGGTACAAGGAGGAACTGGTACCATTCCTTCTGAAACTATTCCAATCGATAGAAAAAGAGGGAATCCTCCCTAACACATTTTATGAAGCCAGCATCGTCCTGATACCAAAACCTGGCAGAGACATAACCAAAAAAGAGAATTTCAGACCAATATCCTTGATGAACATTGATGCAAAAATCCTCAATAAAATACTGGCAAACCGAATCCAGCAGCACATCAAAAAGCTTATCCACCATGATCAAGTGGGCTTCATCCCTGGGATGCAAGGCTGGTTCAACATATGCAAATCAATAAATGTAATCCAGCATATAAACAGAACCAAAGACAAAAACCACATGATTATCTCAATAGATGCAGAAAAGGCCTTTGACAAAATTCAACAACCCTTCATGCTAAAAACTCTCAATAAATTAGGTATTGATGGGACGTATCTCAAAATAATAAGAGCTATCTACGACAAACCCACAGCCAATATCATACTGAATGGGCAAAACCTGGAAGCATTCCCTCTGAAAACTGGCACAAGACAGGGATGCCCTCTCTCACCACTCCTGTTCAACATAGTGCTGGAAGTTCTGGCCAGAACAATCAGGCAGGAGAAGGAAATAAAAGGTATTCAATTAGGAAAAGAGGAAGTCAAATTGTCCCTGTTTGCAGATGACATGATTGTATATCTAGAAAACCCCATTGTCTCAGCCCAAAATCTCCTTAAGCTGATTAGCAACTTCAGCAAAGTCTCAGGATACAAAATTAATGTACAAAAATCACAAGCATTCTTGTACACCAATCACAGACAAACAGAGAGCCAAATCATGAGTGAACTCCCATTCACAACTGCTTCAAAGAGAATAAAATACCTAGGAATCCAACTTACAAGGGATGTGAAGGACCTCTTCAAGGAGAACTACAAACCACTGCTCAATGAAATAAAAGAGGATACAAACAAATGGAAGAACATTCCATGCTCATGGGTTGGAAGAATCAATATCGTGAAAATGGCCATACTGCCCAAGGTAATTTATAGATTCAATGCCATCCCCATCAAGCTACCAATGACTTTCTTCACAGAATTGGAAAAAACTACTTTAAAGTTCATATGGAACCAAAAAAGAGCCCGCATCGCCAAGTCAATCCTAAGCCAAAAGAACAAAGCTGGAGGCATCACGCTACCTGACTTTAAACTATACTACAAGGCTACAGTAACCAAAACAGCATGGTACTGGTACCACAACAGAGACATAGATCAATGGAACAGAACAGAGCCCTCAGAAATGATGCCGCATAGCTACAATTATCTGATCTTTGACAAACCTGACAAAAACAAGAAATGGGGAAAGGATTCCCTATTTAATAAATGGTGCTGGGAAAACTGGCTAGCCATATGTAGAAAGCTGCAACTGGATCCCTTCCTTACACCTTATACAAAAATTAATTCAAGATGGATTAAAGACTTATATGTTAGACCTAAAACCATTAAAATCCTACAAGAAAACCTAGGCAATACCATTCAGGACATAGGCGTGGGCAAGGACTTCATATCTAAAACACCAAAAGCAATGGCAACAAAAGCCAAAATCGACAAATGGGATCTCATTAAACTAAAGAGCTTCTGCACAGCAAAAGAAACTATCATCAGAATGAACAGGCAACCTACAGAATGGGAGAAAAATTTTGCAACCTACTCATCTGACAAAGGGCTAATATCCAGAATCTACAATGAACTCAAACAAATTTACAAGAAAAAAACAAACAACCCCATCAAAAAGTGGGCAGAGGACATGAACAGACACTTCTCAAAAGAAGACATTTATGCAGCCAGAAAACACATGAAGAAATGCTCATCATCACTGGCCATCAGAGAAATGCAAATCAAAACCACAGTGAGATACCATCTCACACCAGTTAGAATGGCCATCATTAAAAAATCAGGAAACAACAGGTGCTGGAGAGGATGTGGAGAAATAGGAACACTTTGACACTGTTGGTGGGACTGTAAACTAGTTCAACCATTGTGGAAGTCAGTGTGGCGATTCCTCAGGGATCTCGAACTAGAAATACCATTTGACCCAGTCATCCCATTACTGGGTATATACCCAAAGGACTATAAATCATGCTGCTATAAAGACACATGCACACGTATGTTTATTGCTGCACTATTCACAATAGCAAAGAGTTGGAACCAACCCAAATGTCCAACAACGATAGACTGGATTAAGAAAATGTGGCACATATACACCATGGAATACTATGCAGCCATAAAAAATGATGAGTTCATGTCCTTTGTAGGGACATGGATGAAACTGGAAAACATCATTCTCAGTAAACTATCGCAAGGACAAAAAACCAAACACCGCGTGTTCTCTCTCATAGGTGGGAATTGAACAATGAGAACTCATGGACACAGGAAGGGGAACATCACACTCCGGGGACTGTTGTGGGGTGGGGGGAGGGGGGAGGGACAGCATCAGGAGATACACCTAATGCTAAATGACGAGTTAATGGGTGCAGGAAATCAACATGGCACATGGATACATATGTAACAAACCTGCACATTGTGCACATGTACCCTAAAACCCTAAAGTATAATTAAAAAAAAAAAATTAAAAAAAAAAAAAAAAAAAGAAACTTGCTCAAAACCACACAACTACACGAAAACGGAAAAACCTGCTCCCGAATGACTACTAGGTAAATAAGGAAATTAAGGCAGAAATAAATAAGTTCTTTGTAACCAATGAGAACAAAGACACAATGTACCAGAATCTCTGGGACACAGCTAAAGCAATGTTTAGAGGAAATTTTTTTTTTTTTTTTTTTGAGATGGAGTCTCGCTCTTTCGCCCAGGCTGGAGTGGCAGCAGTGGCACAGTCTGGCTCACTGCAAGCTCCGCCTCCCGGGTTCACGCCATTCAACCCCCTCAGCCTCCCAAGTAGCTGGGACTACAGGCACCTGTTACCCCGCCCAGCTAATTTTTTGATTTTTAGTAGAGATGGGGTTTCATCGTGTTAGCCAGGATGGTCTCGATCTCCTGACCTCGTTATCCACCCGCCTCGGCCTCCCAAAGTGCTGGGATTACAGATGTGAGCCACCGCGCCCAGCCTTACAGGGAAATATATAGCACTAAATGGCCACAGGAGAAAGAGGGAAAGATATAAAATCGACATCCTAACATCACAATTAAAAGAACTAAGAGAAGCACGAGCAAACAAATTCAAAAGCTAGCAGAAGACAAGAAAGAACTAAGATCAGAGCAGAACTGAAGTAGATAGAGACACAGAAAACTCTTTAAAAAAACCATTAAATCCAGGAGCTGGTTTTTGAAAAGACTGACAAAATAGAACACTAGCAAGACTAATAAAGAAGAAAAGAGAGAAGAATCAAATAGACGCAATAAAAAATGATAAAGGGGATATCACCACTGTTCTGACAGAAATACAAACTACCATCAGAGCACACTATAAACACCTCTACACAAATAAACTAGAAAATTTAGAAGAAATGGATTAAATTCCTGGACACATACACCCTCCCAAGATTAAACCAGGAAGAAGTTGAATCCCTGAATAGACCAATAACAAGTTCTGAAATTGAGGCAGTAATTAATAGCTTACCAACCAAAAAAAGTCCAAGACCAGACGGATTCACAGCTGAATTTTGTCAGCAGTACAAAGAGGAGCTGGTACCATCTTTCTGAAAGGATTTCAAACAATAGAAAAAGAAGGACTCCTCCCTAACTCATTTTATGAGGCCAGGACCATCATGATACCAAAACCTGGCAGAGAGACAACAAAAAAAGAAAACTTCAGGCCAATATCCCTAATGAACATCGATGTGAAAATCCTCAATAAAATACTGGGAAACCAAATCGAGAAGCACATCAAAAACTTACCCACCACGATCAAGTTGGCTCCATCCCTGGGATGCAAAGCTGGTTCAATATATGCAAATCAATAAACGTAATCCATCACATGAACAGAACCAATGACAAAAATCATAAGATTATCTCAATAGATGCAGAAAAGGCCATTGATAAAATTCAACACCCCTTCATGCTGAAAACTCAATAAACTAGGTATCAATGGAACGTATTTCAAAATAATAAGAGTTATTTATGACAGACCCACAGTCAATATCATACTGAATGGGCAAAAACTGGAAGCATTACCTTTGAAAACAGGCAAAAGACAGGGATGCCCTCTCTCACCACTCCCATTCAACATAGTATTGGAAGTTCTGGCTAGGGCAATCAGGCAAGAGAAGGAAAAAGTGTATTCAAATAGGAAGAGAGAAAGTCAAATTGTCTGTTTACAGATGACATGATTGTATATTTAGAAAACCCCATCATCTCAGCCCAAAATCTCCTTCAACTGATAAGCAACTTCAGCAAAGTCTCAGGATACAAAATCAACATGCCAAAGTCACAAGTATTCTTATACACCAATAATAGACAAACAGAGAGCCAAATCATGAGTGAACTCCCATTCACAATTGCTACAAAGAGAAGAAAATAACTAGGAATACAACTTAAAAGGTATGTGAAGCACCTCTTCAAGGAGAACTACAAACCACTGCTCAAGGAAATGAGAGGACACAAATAAATGGAAAAATATTCCATGCTATGGATAGGAAGAATGAATATTGTGAAAATAGCCACACTACTTAAAGTAATGTATAGATTCAATGCTATCCCCATCAAGTTACCACTGACTTTCTTCACAGAATTGGGAAAAAAACTACTTTAAATTACATATGGAACCAAAAATGAGCCTGTATAGCCAAGACAATCCTAAGCAAAAAGAACGAAGCTGGAAGCATCATGCTACCTGACTTCAAACTATACTACAAGGCTACAGTAACCAAAACAGCATGGTACTGGTACCAAAACAGACATATAAACCAATGGAACAGAACAGAGGCCTCAGAAATAATGTCACACATCTACAAGTACCTGTTTTTTGACAAACCTGATAAAAACAAACAATGGGAAAAGGATTCCCTATTCAACAAATTGTGTTGGAAAAACTGGCTAGCCATATGCAGAAAACTGAAACTGGTCCCCTTCCTTACACCTTATACAAAAATTAACTCAAGATGAATTAAAGACTTAAACATAAGACCTAATGAAACCCTAAATAAAACCTAGGTAATACCATACAGGACATAGGCATAGCAAAGACTTCATGACTAAAACACCAAAAGCAATGACAACAACAGCCAAAATCGACAAATGGAATCTAATTAAAGTAAAGAGCTCCTGCACAGTTTAAGAAACATGAAAAAAAACCTCATCATCACTGGTCATTAGAGAAATGCAAATCAAAACGACAAAAAGGTGCCATCTCATGCCAGTTAAAATGGCGATTATTTAAAAAGTCAGGAAACAACAGACGCTGAAGAGGATGTGGAGAAACAGGAAAGCTTTTACTCTGTTGGTGGGAGTGTAAATTAGTACAACCATTGTGCAAGACAGTGTGTCAATTCCTCAAGGATTTAGAACCAGAAATACCATTTGACCCTGCCATCCCATTACTGGGTATATACCCAAAGAATTATAAATCATTCTACTATAAAACACATGCACACGTATATTTATTGCAGCACTATTCACAATAGCAAAGACTTGGAACCAACCCAAATGCCCATCAATGATAGACTGGATAAAGAAAATGTGGCACATATATACCATGGAATAGTATGCAGCCATAAAAATGGAAGAGTTCATGTCCTTTGCAGAGACATGGATGAAGCTGGAAACCATCATTCTCAGCAAACTAACACAGGAACAGAAAACCAAATACTGCATGTTCTCACTCATAATTGGAAGTTGAACAATAAGAATACATGGGCACAGGAAGGGTAACATCACACACTGAGGCCTGTCAGGGGGTGGGGGACTAGGGGAGGGATAGCATTAGGAGAAATACCTAAGGTAGATGACGGGTTGATGGGTGCAGCAAACCACCATGGCACGGATATACCTATGTAACAAACCTACACATTCTACACATGTATCCCAGAACTTAAAGTATAATAAGAAAAAAGGTTAGTCAAAAGTACCCCAAAGAACAATTCTGAAATGCAAGTTGTCGAAAAATTTACAATAATGTGGCTTTTTTTTTTTTGAGACAGTGCCTTGCTGTGTTGCCCAGGCTGGAGTGCAGTGGCATGATCATAACTCACAGTAACTTCAAATTCCCAGGCTCAAGTAATTCTCCCACCTCAGCCTCTTGAGTAGCTGGGACTATAAGCATATTCAACTAATTTTTCTATTTTTAGTAGAGACAAATTCTCACTAGCCCAGCTGGTCTCAAACTCCTGGGCTCAAGTGATCAGCCTTCCTCAGCCTCCCAAAGTGCTAGGATTATAGGCGTGATCCACCGCAGCTGGCCTAATGTGGCTCTCTGTGAACCCAGAGTTCATAGAAAGTCTAAGCTACAGTTATAGAGAGAATCCAAGTTTCAATGTTTCTGTTATATCATTAATAAGCATATCTGCTCATACATTACCCCCACTATTCACTCAAGTACCCACAACTTGATATTCAAATATCTCCTTTAGGAATATGCACTGCCAAACGATTGGAGATACGTAAGGTTTTTTTGTAAAACAAACAATCTTGCAGAAAGAAACATGAAAATCTTGTATATATCCTCTCTCGAGATTATTTCACCTGTATGGCAACACAGTAGTTGTATTTGTTATAATTCCTAATTATATTTAGCCATAATTTTAGCACACAAAAACTACTTTTACTTGCTGAGTACATGAGAATTACTCTGCTAGGTGTTGTTTATACATAATTTTATTTGGTTATCATAAAAACTTTTGAGGTAGACATTTTGAGAGAAAAAAAAATGTGAGTTGAAGATTCAGGTTTGAAAGGTTAAGCAAGTTGCCAAATTCTTACATCTATAATGTGCCAGAGCCTGAATTTGAACATATTTCAGTCTGATGTCAAATATATGCTCCTAACCACCTCATTATAATGCTTTCCAAATTCTTATGTCGTTGACTCTCTAGGAAAGGAGATTTAAATTAAGCAAACTATTCTGCACCTTGCAGCCTTCAATTTAAGGGAATATGTCAATACATGCTTACATTGCTCAGTGGGAGTATGGATGACAAAAGTTGAAGCAGATGGTGTAACTTGGGATTAACTTTCTTCTGCTTTAACCTTCCTACTTTTTCCTTTTGCACTAACCACATCATTTATTTGCCAAGTAAAAAAGCAGCAGCTTTCAGAAGAAAAAATCAGCTCTTTAAAGGATCATCTGAGGAAAGAACATGAGAAAAAAAAAGACTGGTGCATGTAGAGACTTTGCCTTCTTTTTTACTTATATTGTTTGTTTGTCTAATTTTCCCAATTAAAAAAAATTAAAGAAATCTACATTTTAAACATAGCATTTTACTTATATGCTTTAGGAAATAGACTCAACATTTTAAGTATCTATATATGTGCAAAACTAAAATCCAGGATAATATTTTACAGAGTTCCTCGTTGCAGCAATTTTTGATGGGAAGACATTAAGGAGCAAGCATTGTTTATATGAACAGGCAGTGGGCTCTGTGTTTAGACATTTTTCTCTTTATTGTGAGGCGTTTAGCATGCTTATTTCACAGAAAAGAAGCTATACTCAATTATTTCTAAATTAAGATTGAATCTTATTATTTGTAAACTCATCTATAATGAAATTTCTTTTGTAGTAAAATGGAATGGAATTCCATAAATGTTTGGAGAATGGCAAGAAACCAATTAAAATTCCTTTTGAATGGAAAATTGAATTTGCACTTTCATGAAAATGTCTGTTGAAAATAAACCCGTTAGTAGAATAATACTTTAAGTTCCTGACAAGTTTTCATCATTTTAGACTGAATAGAATTAGGCTAACTTAGAATGTTATGGTAATGTAGATTAACTTGAATTAAAACTGCTAAAACAAAACTTGCCAGAAAACATTTTTTTTTTTAGAAAAGGACTGAAAGTAATATTTACCATTAATCATATGATTTTGTCTTATATTAGTTTTCATAGTAATACCAGTAAAGCTAAGCCTCTATGGTTTAACAATTAATAATCTTAGCCCCTCATTTCTGGTATCCACATCACAGGGAATGTAATGCATCTCAAATACACCTCTACTATGTGACCTAGTAATTCTTACTATTTCCAAAAACAATATGAGATAAAACATTTCCCTTTCTGAATGAAAATACCTAATGTGCACTTGTGAAATCTTTCATTAATGCCCTTGTTTTTCCCAGGCACATTTTGCAAAATATGTACTCCTCCTCTAAACTTCTTAACTCCTTCTCCAAATAGAAGAATGTGGAAAAGTTAAAGGAAAATTAAGCTCGACAGTGCTCAG
Source organism: Nomascus leucogenys (assembly GCF_006542625.1). Lineage (NCBI taxonomy): Eukaryota > Metazoa > Chordata > Mammalia > Primates > Hylobatidae > Nomascus > Nomascus leucogenys. The sequence goes on from NW_022097439.1 coordinate 12,594, forward strand.
TAACATGATGAAAGAGATTTTTAAAATATTTAATGTATCCCTTTTGTATTTGTCAGAACGTCAAATTTAAAATTAGAATATGTATTCTATGACAAACATCAGCAAATTAACAGAACATAAGTGCATAGTTTTAGGTATGTAATAAAAAGGAAAAGGCTAATTTTTTTTTTGAGTTGACTTTATCACACTGCAGTCATGCACCACATAAGGATGTTTTTGCAATGTCTAATGCCATATACAACAGTGGTCCCACAAGATTATAAAGGAACTGAAAAATTCCTATCACCTAGTGATGTGGCAGCCATGATAGCATTGTAGCACAACACATAACTCAAGTGTTTGTGGTGATGTCAGTATAAACAAAATCACTGCGCTGCCAGTCAAACAAAAGTATAGCACGTGTAATTATGTACAGTACATAATACTAGATAATGATAATAAATGAGTATATTACAAGGTTATGTATTTATTACACTTTTTAATCATTCTTTTAGAGTGTACTTCTACATGTTAAAAAGAAGTTAATTGGAAAATAGAAGGTGGAAAAGAGCATTTCTATCATAGGAAATGACAGCTCTATGCATTATTACCCCTGAAAACCTGCCAGTGTGATAAGATGTGGAGGTGGAAGATAGTGATATTGATAATTCGGATCCTGTGTAGGTCTAGGCTACGTGGTTGTGTCTTAGTTTTTAGCAAAAAATTTAAAGAGTAAAATATAAGCTAGAAAGTTTTAAAAATAGAAAAAAAGCTGATAGAATAAGCATGTAAAAAGAAAACATTTTTGTATAGTGGTATAATGTTTTTGTGTTTTGAGCTAAGTGTTTGTAAAAATGAGTCCAAAAGTTTAAAAAAGTAACAAGTTTATAAAGTAAAATTGTTACAGTGAGCTGAAGTTAACTTATTATTGAGCAAAATATATTCTTATAAATTTAGTGTAGCCTAAGTGTAGAGTGTTTGTAAAGTCTACAGTGGTGTACAGTAATGTCCTAGGCCTTCGTGTTCACTCGCCACCCACTCACTCACCCACCTAATGCAACTTCCAGTCTTGCAAGCTCCATTCCTAATAAGTGCTATATACAGGTATACCTCTTGTACATTTTATATCATATTTTACTGTACATTTTCTATATTTAGATAATCAAATACTTATCATTGTGTTACAATTCCCCACAGTATTCAGTGCAGTAGCATGTTGTGCATGTTTTTAGCACACGAGCAATAAGCTACACCATATAGCCTAGGTCTGTAGTAGGCTATACCACCTAGGTTTGTGTCAGTACACTCTATGATTGCACAACAACGAAATCGTCTAATGATGCATTTCTCAAAATGTATCCCCTCCATTAACTGACACATAACTGTATTTTAAAAATTATATAGCAAGCTACTATGTACTATTGTAGGAAAATAATAATAAACTACTCTATCACTAAATTAATGTTGAAAAATTAAACGTCTATAAGAGAAGTAAGCAGAACTACAATTAAAACCTCCTCAAGAATTAGCACCTAATAAATATTTGTGGGACTAATTGACATTATTTTCAGTATTTCAGAGATTTTGTGTCATAACGTGTCATTCTGTAATCGGTTATACATTATACAAATTACATACATATACATACACCAAGTATAATTTTAAACATGTAAATAAGTTTATACATTTTAATGCCTAGATTATTAAAATTTAATTTGATGTATTACACTGTAGTTATATTTATAACTACTAAAAGTAGAAGCTACACTGCAAGGCTACTGTAACCAGAACAGACACATAGACCAATGGAAGAGAATAGAGAGCCCAGAAATAATACTGTACACCTAAAACCACCTGATCTTTGACAAAGTCAACAGAAACAAGCAAAGGGGAAAAGAACCCCTTTTCAATAAATACTGCTGGGATAACTTGCTAGCTATATACAGAAGATTGAAACAACCCTTTCCTTACATCACATACAAAAATCAACTCAAGATGGACTAAATACTTAACATAAAACCCCAAACTATAAAAAACCCTGGAAGATAACCTAGGAAATACCATTCTGGACATGGCCCTGACAAAAATTTCGTGATAGAGATGCCAAAAGCAATTGCAACAAAAACAAAAATTGACAAATAGGTTCTAATCAAACTAAAGAGTTTCTACACAGCAAAAGAAACTATCAAAAGACAACCTAGAGACTGGGAGAAAACATTCACAAACTATGAATCCAACAAAGGTCTAATATCCAGAATCTATAAGGAGCTTAAACGTATTTGCAAGCAAAAAACAACCTCATTAAAAAGTGGGGAAAGAATATGAACAGGCATTTTTTAAAAGGAGACATATACATGGCCAACAAACATGAAAAAAATGCCCAACGTCACTTATCATTAGAGAAATTCAAATCAAACTCACAATGAGATACCGTCTCACATCAGTCAGAATGGTTATTACTATTAATAAAATGTCAGAAAATAACGGATGCTGGTGAGGTTGTGGAGAAAAGGGAATGCCTATACACTGCTGAGGGGAATGTAAATTATTTCAGCCATTGCAGAAAGCAGATTGGCAATTTATCAATGAACTGAAAATAGAGTTACTATTTGACCCAGCAATCCCATTATTGAGTATATACCCAAAGGAATATATATCATTCTACCATAAAGACATATGCACATGTATATTCATCACAGCACTGTTCACAATAGCAAAGACATGGAATCAACCTAAATGCCCATCAACAGTAGACTGGATAAAGAAAACGTGTCACATATACACCATGGAATATGATGCAGCCATAAAAAGAACAAAATCATGTCCTTTGCAGCAACATAGGTGAAGCTGGAGACCAGTGTCCTAGGCAAACTAACATAGGAACAAAAAACCAAATACCACATGTTCTCACTTATAAGAGGAAGCTAAACATTTAGTACCTATGGACACAAAAAATGAAACAACAGACACCAGGGCCTACTTAAGGGTGAGTGGTGGGAGGAGGGTGAGAATCAAAAAACTCCCTATCAGGTGCTATACTTATTACCTGAATGATGAAATAAACTGAACAACAAAGCCCCATGACTCAAAACTTACCTATATAACAAACCTGCACATGTACCCCTGAACCTAAAATAAATGTAGTTTTTTTTCAAGACTGTGGATTTATTTATTCGCAGCTGGTTAAAATGAAAATATAAAAAAAAGGTAAATCTCTAACATACAATTTAGACTTTCTTTGAAATCAATCTTAATAAAAGTTAAAAATCCTTAATGTATTTTGTGGTAAGAAAATGCAATGGATCAGAATAAATTTTAGTTCAGAAACCTTGTCTTACTTTCTGGTTAATCTTTGCGTCTCAATCATTTTGTGAGAGTAGGTAACTTGCATATCCTCTTTAAGCTTTATGTTGTTCATTTGTAAAATGAAAGGGCCTGGAGTAGAGGTCATATTGTGTCCTTCTTATGTTTTAAAGTTATTGTAAAATAACAGTGATAATAACAATAATAATAGTTATAATTTCTGGAGCACTTATTCTGTGTCAGACACTAAGAATTTACATGTAGACAGTAATTTAAGGCTCACATTATCTCTAGGAAATGAGTAATATTTTTATCTCTATCACAGATCTGGAAACTGAGTAATAACAAAGCCCAAGGTTACATATTTATTAACTACTGAACCAAAAAATAGTAGTTGATAAAAGCCAAAATTTGAAAAATTCCTTCTAATTTTAGCAATCCTTATAAACCTAACATCTAAAAAAGGCATGAATATAATCACATTCATAACAAGTGTATATATTTTTCTCAAATACATGTGCACCTATAAGTAATATATATACTACAATTTAATGAGATTTTTGAGTGTGTCAGCAATGAATATTTTTATAATATCCAAAATAAGATTTATATTTTTGAGTGCTATATTTTACTCGTTATTTCTAATGGCAGGTAGAACTTCAAAAACATTCGCTAATGATCATAAACAAAGTCATGGTTATTGTCCTTACCTTCAATTACTTATGTGATTTTTTTAAAAGTCCTGACCTTTGAACTAAGCTATGAAAAATTGTAAGTATTTTTAAGAAAATAAGTAAGACTTTATCAGTGACTTCCTGTCTCATATAAGAAATCACCATGAATTTCAGACTCCTAGAGTAATATTTAATTTTGTAGAAAAGTAAATGGTAATTTAGTAAAAAATTTATTATTGACCTACATATGCTAATGGTCTCATTATCAAAAAAAATCTCTGAGCTTTGCCAGAATGTCCAGTTTTCCACCATATTTTCGAATGGTTCTAGTAGGGTAGGACTTTTATCACAAATTTACACAATTATTTTAATATCTAAAAAGAATAATAAGAATAGTTCACAGAACTCTTTAAAAATAGCAATTTAAAAAATCATATGCAAAACAAACTAACAAAAATCCAATCAAAAAAGATTTCAAAATTACATGCTCACGTTCTTTAGACTGAAGGTTGTAGAGACCTTAATTTACATAAGATTTACTTATATTCTCTGTATTACCAAAATGATATTAAGAATATACTTACCTTTCTTTTATTATTATACTTTAAGTTCTAGGATACCTGTGCACAATGTGCAGGTTTGTTACATATGTATACATGTGCTGTGTTGGTGTGCTGCACCCATTAACTCCTCATTTACATTAGGTATTTCTCTTAATGCTATCCCTCCCCCCTCCCTCCACCCCAAGACAGGCCCCGGTGTGTGATGTTCCCCACCCTGTGTCCAAGTGTTCTCATTGTTCAATTCCCACCTATGAGTGAGAACATGCGGTGTTTGGTTTTTTGTCCTTGCAATAGTTTGCTGAGAATGATGGTTTCCAGCTTCATCCATGTCCCTACAAAGGACATGAACTCATCCTTTTTTATGGCTGCATAGTATTCCATGGTTTACCTTTCTTAGAAAGGTTAAAAGACTATTTTCCCAACAACTAACATTTTTTTTAAAATTCTAAACTTCAAAACATTTACATTTATTTAGTTGGCCTTATGCATTTGAAATTCTAAGCAAAATTTGCAATGAGCAATTAACGTTTATAATTAGTATTTAGAATAATTAGGTATATTATATTAATATTAAATCTTGACATAGGTCTATGTTTAGATAAGCAAGCTCTTTGAAGATAGGGATTTGCTTTTTATCTTTGCTGTATTTTCATAAGCTATAAATCCCTGTTCAATAATAAATGGATGAATCTCATCCCTAACTGTACTAAACACAATTTTTCTGCTAACTAATGAACATGTATAAATAGACATATCTACTTAAACTTATATTACACCAATATCCGTACTTATTTTCTGTATCTGTTCCTGTTTCTATACCTACTGACTCTTCAATAGGACACAATTTGTTTTGATGATTTTTGTATCCTCAATGGCAATAAATGTCTATTAAAAATAAATGAATGAATCCAGAGGACATTACTTGATTCCTTATCTGTATTAAAGAATGTACTTCCTAGTCAAACTTTTTCAGTCCTCCAGAAAATAATCTAAGAGAACCCAAAGATCTATTTATCTTTGTTCTATGATTTGCCATGATAAATTTAATAACCCATTGTTTTGCTAGTGGCTTATTTTCTTTTCTTAAAATTTACATACTTTTCAAGGGAGCACCATTAGTGTAAAATTTCTTTCCTCTTTTATCTGCTTCACTTGCCTATGCTGTATCTTTGGTGGAATGATTTTGTGATTTGTGATTTTTAAAAAGAGAAAATTTAGTGTGTAGTGTCTTCCTTTCCTCTCTTTTGGTAGCTCACAACTCTCCTTTTTTTTGATACCCCTTCATGTCTTAAAAATTTCAGCCATATATGCTGCTGCTGTAGCAGAGATATCTGTTCTAATGTTCTGTTCTAATGTAACACTGGCTATGAGAAGGTGAGAAATCTGTCTTACCTTCTGGGATGCAGTTTTTGGAAACCTAATTTGCTCTGATATAAGCCACCTTCTACAACATCAGCTTGTTCTCCAACAAATGTACTCTTTGTTTCTGCTATGTCTTAAAGTTTCATCTAATTTCTCAATTAGTTTGGCACTTGGACAAGAGATGAAAACAATAATAAAGGTGACAATAATTTTTGTAAGACATATGTGACAATCACTGTTCTAAGCACAGTGGATAAATACACATCCATATATATATATTCAAATGGCTTACTCATCACTGTTATTAGTAGGTCTTATTACTTGTTTTAAGGCCTTGCAGTTAGTCCATAACAAAGATGCTTCCAATCCAAGCAGTCTTCTCCAAACTTCACTCATATCATATATTAGAACCTTTTTAAAATCTCCAATTCATAGATATTAAAAGCAATGGCAAAAAACACAATTTTGCACCAACCTAATAATATCAATGGCAAAAAAAGAAAAACAAACTTTCATTGTGAAACAACTCAACTTTGATCTTATTTATCTCACAAAACTTAAAGCAATGTCTGAATTCTATAAAACTGATTTAATTTTTTGTATTTGTCAAAAATTTTACATATGCTTTCTATTTTTGTTGAATTTCTGATTTTTGACATATATCAAGTTCTTAAGAAATATAATTGATGAATATATATGCATACAAATAATTATACTTTTAATAGATATTTTCCTGAATTTATTTTCCATGAATTCATAGTGCCTACCAATAACAAGATTTCCTTAAGTGTTGAATTAATTGCAGGAAATAAAGAATTTAATTAATAAATGCATTTATGATAAATTGAGTCTAAATGAATGGGTTAAATTACCAATGTCTTAAGAGGAACAATGAAGGCTGGGCGCTGTGGCTCATGCCTGTAATCTCAGCAATTTGGAAGGCCAAGGCGGGCGGATCACCTGAGGTCAGGAGTTCGAGACCAGCTTGACCAACATGAAGAAACCCCATCTCTACTAAAAAAAAAATACAAAATTAGGTGGCTCATGCCTGTAGTCCTAACTACTCGCTTGAACCCAGGAGGCAGAGTTTGCGGTGAGCCGAGATCCCACCATTGCATTCCAGCTTGAGCAATGAGAGGGAAACTCCATCTTAAAAAAATAAATAAAATAAAACAAAATAAAGAAGAACAACTAAAGTAAATGGATTTTTAAAGTTTCACACATTATGTATATACTGATACACATTAATGGGGAACACATATATTCTACAAAATAAAATTGGACAGGAACAAAGGAAATCAAGAATAATCCTAATGATAATAAGAAATAGAGAAACTAAAATTATAGGTTTCATATAGCAGCTATAGATGGGTTTTATGGAAATGGTATACAGAGAAGAATTAATTAAAATTATTTACTGGCTATAAATTATAAAGTTAATTTATAAAACAGTATTTAATTCTGCAGCAGGCAGAATATCTGCATCTTGGAAATGGTAAACGAAGAGTAACCAGTGCTGAAAAATTTTAAATTAATATTTTTAATTTGCTTTCAGTCCTACCGATTTTAAGAATTCATTCAAATTCTTTCTATTCTCAATTAATTCCATCAAGTTGTTTTTTTAATATCCATAAACCTTCATTATTTATAAGGGCTTTAATTTCTTTTTATCCTGAAAATGTGGAGACTGTCACATTGTAACACTGAATCGAAAGAGTGACAGCTCCTAGAACCTTTTGCATGATGACACAGAAGCCTGCCCTCAAAGTGCCACATAATATAAAGACAATGTTCTGTCTGACTTGTCAGTGCTTATATGATCATAGACAGGCTCACATTGACTGTTCTTTATATCCTGTTGATATTTCATAATATCTAAATTTTGTATTCTAGATATTTTATATTAGTTTATACTGTAAATATGTTATAAAATTAGGTGTTTTAGTTTTTCAGTATGCATAGATGCAAGAATAAAATGAGATAATAAAAAGAGCCAAATATAACTTCAGATTCTCCTGTCCCATTTTGGAAATGCATATCGTGTTACTTTTGAACTGCAATAAATTTGCCAAAAAAGATATACCCAGTACACATGTTTAAGTCCAGACAACATTTCCAGTTTTATTATCATTTCTCACCCTATGATAGCATAGTCAGTGGGAACATTAAATATAAAATGTGGGAGAGAGGCATTTTTGCAGTTGTGTTTGCAACTTTCTGGCTACAGTTTCTATTCCATAAAACACTCCTGTAAATATAGAAAAGAGTTATTACGAAATTTAAAATGTGCACACTTTTCCTATTCTTTTGTGTCTGGATTTTATAACCTTTCATAAATAACCAATTAAAACTTTATATAGACAGGAGGATGAAAAATATATTTACAGCTGTAACTTAAGTTAAAATTTATATTCTAAGTAAATCTCTCCTAAAAAGACAATGCCTTGATCTTATTGAATTATATGGATTTAGATGTAGACTTTGAGTAGCAGCCAAGGCTGTGTGGGAAATCTTTCCACTAATAAACAAAAGACTGAAAGCTCAGTAAACTACAGTATTATTTTTCTAAGGTGAAGTTTTAATAGATACTTTTCAATATATTGACTTCCTGATTATAATGCTTTTAGTTCAAAGTGTTAACATGATGGAGTCAAAGGAAGAGGAAGGTAAAAATAAAATCCCAGCAAACCAAAACACCTAAGTTCTATAGATTGAGAGCTTCTATTTAATTTCGTTGTTTTATTTTTGCTTCTGAATGATGCAAATCATTCTCCAAATGAGAATGTTCTCTTTTGATTTTTTTTGTTTGTTTTTGTTTTGTATCAGTACAGCGTATTTTATTCCAGCTGTTCATGTCTTCCAGTGGGACAAACAATAACCTACAATTAAATGCAGGTGCTTTGAGAAAAGAATACCCTCCTTCTTCCTAATGGCTTGAGGTAAAAAAAAAAAAAAAAAAAAAAAAGAAGAAGAAAAGAGGAAAAAAAAAGGCAGAGAGAGAAAGAGAGAGACAGATGTGAAACCTAAATGTACTGTCTGCTTAGTGAAGCACGCAATCTTGCCGTGGGCATGAAACAAAGGTCTGCTTCCTACAAAAGATGTGATTACCCTTTTGGAAAATGGATCTTATTAACTGGTTTTATAAGGAGAAAAGTAAACAATAGTAAATAGTAAAGCATAGTGAGAACAAGAGCAAGTGGGAGAGAGAGAAAAGAAGAAGAGAAGGAAGTAAAAAGAGTAAAAATTAGGAAACAGGGAAGGAGGAAAGGGAAGAAAAGACGATAAAGAAAGACACACTAGCATGTATTTTATTGGGTCAAAATATTTTAACCCCTTAATTTAAAAATATTCAAACTTGCTCTCATATCACCTAAACAAAGAAAGACATCTTATACAATGTTTTATAGAGAGAGTAAAATTATTACATACCAATTACTGTATATTGTAATAAAATATTCCAATTGTTTGTATTTCATTTTTTATGCATCTATACACAAGCAGTAGATGAGCATGACATGTTCACAGTTACAGAACCAGGTATAAACATTAAACACAATTTTATAAATACCCATTGATATGATTTGGCTCTGTGTCCCCACCCAATCTCTTCTCAGTTATAATCTTCATGTGTCAAGGGAGGAACCTGGTGGGAGGTGATTGGATCATGGGGACAGTTTTTCCCATGTTGTTCTTGTGACAGTGAATGAGTTCTCATGAGAACTGATGGTTTAAAATTGTAGCACTTCTCCCCTCTTTCTCTCTCCTTCTCTCTCTCTCTCTCTCTTTCCTGCTGCCATGTGACACATACCTTGCTTCCCCTTCACCTTCCACCATTATTGTAAGTTTCCTGAAACCTCTCCAGTCATGCAGAACTGTGAGTCAATTATACCTCTTTTCTTTATAATTTACCCAGTCTCAGGTAGTTCTTTACAGCAGTGTGAAAATGGACAAATACACCTAAGTAGATAACGTGACATACTCTTAAAACATTAGCTTTAAAAAAAATAAAAATAAACTACATTTTTAATTTCCTCAAAAAGCTTTATTTATAATAATAATCAAGTTTTATAAAATTAACTTCACAATAAAACATATCATCTATTAATATGCTTTTGATGAAAAATAGTCATGTATAACACATATAAAGAAAATATAACATCTTAAAATATTGTGGCCTTCCTTGCTCAATTTAACTTTATTATTGCCTTAACCTAGACAGAATTAAAGGGGATGCCTTAGTACCCTATCTATTAATAAGTAAATCTGCTTGTATGTTAACGGGTGCCAGATTTCAAAAGAGCATTCTAGATATATAAAGCTTTTGAATAGTTCTTAAAACTAGTGAAATAATTTGTTGTAATCAATACTGTAGTGAAAGTCAACTTTTAGAGATTGACATCTCACATTTCCCCCACCCCTCTTTTTATTTCACTCCTTAATTCTGGGTCTTTTTAAGTATGTTCTCTGATATTTTGTCTGTTTTAAACCATAGAAGATCTCTCTTTTTATTTGTTAGATATGGAACAATGTACTTAAATTTCAAATAAGTTTTCTTTTGATAAAAACTATTCTGCTGCAGGGTCACAAAATATGAAAACCACTGTTTTTAATACATCTCAGATTAATTTTGACAAGTAATGTGGTGATACAATAAAATTTAATTTTTCCCCAAAACTAAAAGAATAGAAGATCCCATCTCCTCTTACTGAATAATCCTTCCCTAAACCCATATATTATGGTCTATTTCTAGACTGTATGCTATTTCAAGGGTTCACAACCCCTGGGCCATGGACTAGTACTGGTCCATTGTCTGTTAGGAATTGGGTTGCGTAGTAGGAGGTGAGCAGCAAGAGAGTGAGCATTACCACCTGAGCTCCACCTCCTGTCAGATCAACAGCAGCATTTCATTCTCATAGGAGTGTGAGCCCTATTGTGAACTGCACATGTGAGGGATATAGGTTGTGCACTCCTTATGAGAATCAAAGGTCTGGTGATCTGAGATGGAACAGTTTCATCCCAAAACCAACCTCCCTATTCCCCCATTGGTGGAAAAATTGTCTTCCATGAAACCAGTCCCTGGTGCCAAGAAGGTTGGGGATGGCTGTTCTAATCTATTAATTTATTTGTTTATTTTTTGAAATATTGTACATAATCTATATTATTAGAGTTTTAATATTTGGTAGGCAAAGGTCCACATTATTACACATTTCACAAATTGTCATGCATATGCCTGACTTCTTTTTCTTCAAAATAAATTAAAAGTTACACAATCAGATTTCAGAGATTCCATTATTTTAATTTAAAACGAATTATATGTTACTCTGTTTTACTTTCTATTATGAGAATGATTTCCCCCTCTAATTACCAATGTTTCTTTAACTTTTACAGTACTATACTGTGTTTTTTTTTAAATGTGGAGGTAGAATGTAGTGACAGTTAAAATTTAGAAATTGAAATCAAGGTATTATAAGTTCAGATATCAGTTTGCTACTTAAACGTGTGACCTTAAAAAGTTATTCAAACAAATCTTAAATATTGCTATATTCAAATACTGAAATATATTATATTTTTATAGTTATAAGTGACTCAAATTAATATTTACCCCTATATAATTTCTACATCAAAAGGAATGCATGTTAATATAAATTCAGAAATGGACACATTGGTTTTAGGAAAATTAGATAATTCTTCTGATAAGATTACATTTAGGGTCTAGTATTATCAGGGTCTAGTAATACAATAACAGAGCTCAGGAAGAAGATAAAATAAAAGGAAGGTAAGGACAAGAGAGGATAAAATTGTTAATCAGGAAAGTCTGATATAGTCCCCTGCACTATTCATATATCTTTGTACCTTCTTTATTACAATCTGTAATATTATAAGAGGGATACATGTGTGCAAGTTCAATGCTCTTACTTTTCTCTGAGAGGGGAAGTACAATCAGTCACGATGTTTTCTTCAGGGTGTTGGCTTTAAGAAACAATCCTTGCTGCTGCAACTGCTCTTGTAGCTGAAAATCGTTTTCATTATCTTCATTCTCCACTACTTATTCTGGATGTCTCTTACCACTGGGCATAACGTTGGTCAGTCAGTGCTGCTTACATTATAAAGGAACTGTCATATCTATGCTTGATGGATCTGAGTCCTTAGCTGCTTTGGTCACAATTATTTACTGTTATCTTTGGACAAATGTGCATCCAGTGGCTCCTAATGAATCTCCTAATTTCTAGGCATTTTTCCTACAGTCCCAACTGTAAAGAAGAATTACAGTTTCTCATGATAATCTGGAGCTGTTACAACTGCCAGTAAACTAATTCCTCCCTTTGTTCACTGGTCCACAGCCTGTAGAGCACAGAGTGACTAGTGGGTAGTGGCGACTTCACATTCAATAAGATACTGTGTTTTCTGGCAGAAATAACTCCTCCCTGCTCCTCATGAGTTAGGACCTTTAATCAAAATTTTCAGGATGGAATGAATAATTTATTACTATGCATGTGGATTGTTGGGAATAATGGTGGAAGGGATCAATTGTACTTTCACCTTTGCTTTCCAATTTCATGTCTTATAGCTTTGGGGTAGCTATTCTACTAAACAGTAGAATGTTGCTTTAATTCATTGAATTGAAGATGACATTTTGTATTAGATGCTTATTGATATGGTTTGGCTTTGTGTTCCAGGCCAAATCTCATCCTGAATTGAAATTCCATAATCCCCCCGTGTTGTGGGAGGGACCTGGTAGGTGGTAATTGAATCATAGGGGTGGTTTTCCCCATGCTGTTCTCATGATAGTGAGTGAGCTCTCACAAGATCTGATGGTTTTATAAGCATCTAGCAGTTGTCCTGCTGACTCTCATTCTCTCTCCTGCTGCCCTGTGAAGAGGTGTCTTCCCCATGATTGTAAGTGTCCTGAGGCCTCCCCAATGATGCAGAAATGGGAGTCAATTAAACTTATTTTCTTTATAAAATAACCAGTCTTGGGTATTTTTTCATAACAGAAAAAGTTAGTGAGAATGGACTAATACAGTAAATTGGGAACAGAAGTGGGGTTCTGCTATAAAAGTACCCGAAAATGTGGAAGTGACTTTGGAACTTGGTAACAGAGGTTGGAATCGTTTGCAAAGCTCAGAAGAAGACAGGTAGATGTGGGCAAGTTTGGAACTTCCTAGAGACTTGTTGAATGGCTTTGACCAAAATGCCAATAGTGATATGAACAATAAAGTCCAGGCTGAGGTAGTCTCAGATGGAGATGAGGAACTTGTTGGGAACTGGAGTGAAGATTACTCTTACTATGCAAAGAGACAGTTGGCATTTTGCCCCTGCCCTAGAGATCTGTGGAACTTTGAACTTGAGAGAGATGATTTAGGGTACCTGGCAGAAGAAATTTCTAAGCGGCAAAGAATTCAAGAGGAAGCAGAGCGTAAAAGTTTGAAAAATTTGCAACCTGATGATGCAGTAGAAAAGAAAAGCCCATTTTCTGGAGACAAATTCAAGCTGGTTGCAGAAATCTGCGTAAGTAATAAGGAGCCAAATGCTAATCGCCAAGACAATGGAGAAAATGTCTCCAGGACATGTCAAAGGTCTTCACGGCAGCTGCTCCTATTATAGGCTCAGAGGACTAGGGGGAAAAATGGTTTCATGGGCTGAGTCCAGGGCCCCCCTGCTGTGTTGCAGCCTTGGACTTGGGGCCCTGTGTCCCAGCTGTTCCAGCCATGGCTAAAAGGAGCCAACATACAGCTCAGGCCATTGCTCCAGAGAAAGCAAGCCCCAAATCATGGCAGCTTCCACTTGGTGTTGGGCCTGTGGATATGCAGAAGAGAAGAATTGGGGTTTGAGAACCTCCGCCTAAATTTCAGAGGATGTATGGAAATGCCTGGATGTCCAGGCAGAAGTCAAGCCCTCATGGAGAACCTCTGCTAGGGAAGTACAGAAAGGAAATGTAGGGTTGGAGCCCCCCACAATGTTCCCACTGGGGCGCTGCCTAGTGAAGCTGTGAGAAGAAGTCCACTGACCTTCAGATCCCAGAATGGTAGATCCACCGACAGCTTGCACCATGCACCTGGAAAAGCCGCAGACACTCAATACCAGCTGTGAAAGCAGCCAGGAGGGGGTCTGTATACTGCAAAACCACAGGGTAGAGCTGCCCAAGGCCATGAAAGCCCACCTCTTGTATTAGCATGATCTGGATGTCAGACATGGAGTCAAAGATCATTTTGGAATTTTAAGGTTTAATGTTTAGTGAGTCTCCTATTGGATTTTAGAGTTGCATAGGGCCTAAAGCCCTTTTGTTGAGGCCAATTTCTCCCATTTGGAATGGGTGTATTTACCCAATGCCTTTATTCCTGTTGTATGTAGGAAGTAACTAACTCGCTTTTGATATTACAGGCTCAAAGGCAGAAGGAACTTACCTTGTCTCAGATGTGACTTTGGACTTGGACTTTTAGGTTAATAATGGAATGAGTAGGAGTAGAAACTTTTGCGGACTGTTGAAAGGGCATAATTGTGTTTTGAAATGTGAGGACATGAGATTGGGGAGAGGCCGGGGCAGAATAATATGGTATGAACTTTGCGTCCCCACTCAAATCTCATCTTGAAGTGTAATCCCATAATCCCCACATGTTGTGGAAGGAACCTGGTAGGAGGTCATTGAATCATGGGCCAAGTTTTTTCCATGCTGTTCTTATGATAATAGGTGAGTTCTTATGAAATCTGATGGTTTTATAAGTGTCTGGCATTTCCCCTGCTGGCTCTCATTCTGTCTCCCGCTGCCCTGTGAAGAGGTGCCTTCTGCCATGAGTGTGTCCTGAGGCCTCTTCAGCCATGTGGAACTGTGAGTCAATTAAACTTCTTTTCTTTACAAAATACCCAGTCTCAGGTATTTCTTCATAGCAGCATGAGAATAATCTACTATACTTATTTTTTCTTATTTTACCAAAAAGTAAAATTAAATTATCAATTAAACTATTACAGTGTTTGCATATTAGTTAGAATTTTAAAAATGTATTTTATGCCCATTAAATGAGCTATTTGAAATTTAGTAGGTTGTACCAATGAAAACATTCACTTCATCTCTCTAGATTCTTAAAAAGATTGCTTCTTGGATTTCTATTGGTCTTGTACAATGTCTCCAGTAAAATATTTTGGAAAAATAATTATGACAATTATAGCTACATGGTGAATTATACATTTCGTCATTACAGAGTTACCCTCTGGATACCTTGAATTGTTTTCATTTTAAACTATGCTTGTTTTCTGATATTTATAAAATTAAAAAAGTATTTAATGAATAATTGGGTAATTACTATAGCTAATCTGATTTTGAAAGGCTTGAGTGAAATGTTTGCGCATATTTGAGGAGTAATAAGGGAGAGTAAGAAATGGTTCACTAAATCATGATGCATCGTACAGGTACTTTACAACTATTTTAAAAAGCTTCAACTTTATTTTATAGTTATTTGTTAGGAGAAGTATATGTATCCTGCATTCCTCATATTATGTTAGAGCAGATAAAATTTATACAAATATTTTGCCAAATTATGGAATAAAGAATTGAATAGAATAGAAATTTGGAGTATAGTATAGTGCAGGCACAGGAGTTGATCCAAAGTGCATCTAATCCAATGCTTGTCTTTCCTTCAATGTTCTTCAGCCATTGAAACCATAACTGAACAGCTTGTGATCCTAACAAGTTCCTTAACTTCACAATACCTCAATTTTCTCATGTTAAAATCGGAATAGTAACAACACATCCCTGAAAAAGCTTACCTCAGCCTGTGCTGCTATAATAGAATACCATAATATGTGTGCCTTAAAAAACAAACATTTATTTCTCACAGTTATAGAGCCTGTGAACTCCAAGAACAAGGTTTCAGCAGGTGAAGGTGTCTGGCGTTTGGTGAGGGCCCTCTTCCTGGTTTGCAGATGAGTTTTATCCTCACATGGCTGAGAGAGAAATTACCTCTCTTATATTTCTTCTTATAAGGGCATTAATCCCATTCATGAAGGCCCTACTCTCATGACTTAAATACTGTCTCAAAAGGTCCCACCTCTTAACACCATCACATTGGAGGTTAGGATTTCAGCATATGAATTTTGGGGAAACATAAACATTCATTTCATAACATGACTGTTGTAATATTATACATGTCTGAGATCTATTTAATGAGGCAGTAGATATTTCATGCTGAGAAAACAGTCTGGCAGGTAATAAACACTCAATAAGTGTCAGCTTTTATTGTTTTTATCCTGTCCACTGAAGTGCACTTCTTTAGAAAGGAGGGAATCTTGTAAGACGATGACCATTATTTGACTTAGTTTCTCTACTGAACAACACGTGTTAAACAATAGACTAGTGTTCACATTCATATCTTTCTGCTTCTCTTCTCCTCCCCCCCTTTAAAAATATCTCTGTCTCCAAATTTCTTGTCACAGAAGAACTATGCTCAGTATGATCACCTCTTAACCGCTCTGCATTCATGCAGTAAAATTATATTATTATTATTATTGTTATTATTAAAGACAAATTCTGGCTCTATTGCCCAGGCTGGAGTGCAGTGGCTCCTGGGCTCAAGCCATCCTCTCACCTCAGCCTCCCGAGTAGCTGGGACTACAACTGGGCACCACCATGCCCAGCAAATTTTTTTTTTTTTTTTTTTTTGTAGAGATGGGTTTTCACCATGCTGGCCAGGCTAGTCTGGAACTTGTGAGCTCAAGCGACCCACCAGCCTCAGCTTCCCAAAGTGCTGTGATTACAGGTGTGAGCCACCACATCTGGCCTATTCATTCTGTAAGCTTTCTGAGACATCAACACCAACATCTAAGCATTTAAAAAGTAAAAGCAAATTTTTCTTCTCTATTGTATTACAAACACCCAGTGCATAATATAGTTTATACAAACACATTGACATTGTTAACCAAGGAAAATAGTAGATAATTTCTGTTTTCTAGGGAAGTGTGTGGAAAAAAATGACAGGAAAACAAAAAATTTTGGTTTCAGCATTGTCAGTATTTCACATACGTTGTGCCAATTTTTCAGAAACCAGAATCTAAAATTATAAACAATTTAGAGCTGTCTCCCATCATGAAATTACTCATAGAATATAGTTCTGGGATCATAGAAATATCTATTTTGAATATTGCTTTTATGTGTAACAGAATTAGAGACATCTTATGATTCTAACAATTGTTAGAATTTGCTGTGGTAATAGCAACTATTCAGTGGATCTTATGTAATGCTTCTGTCTTCCCTTCAATGTTCTTGAGCCATAGCTTCTTTCTCTCTGAACTGTACATCACACTCATTATCTCAAATGAAAACTGTATATAATTCTAGTGATGGCATAGACTCCACATTCACATTCACTCCATGTTCACTCCAGAAAATTGAGTAGGTTTCCAGAAGTGGTACAAGGTGGCACTATAAGAAAAGGTTTTTGCTTTGTATTCTCCATAGGGTCAGGCTCCTGCTCTTTCTGTACTTTCCTTTTTGTATACTACCCCTCACATTTTTAGCTGTTTCACAGTGACACTGTGCTGACATATTGCTGCTAAGATTCTTATTTTCTGTAAAATGGTTCCTAATAATGTATTCCCATGTCTCAACATTTTCTGAGATGGAGAATTGCCCTGTGAAGATCATTGGACTGAAAAAAACCCTCTTAAGACTTAAAAATATAGTGGATCCAAGGGCCCAGTAAGAAACAACATATCTTCAGTAGATAGAAAAATTTTTCACAAAGAAAACTTTAGGCCCAGTTGGCCTCACTAGTAAATTCAACCAAACATTTAAGAAAGAAGTAATATCAATTTCACACAAACTATTCCAGAAAATTAGACACATAAATTATGTCTCCACTTATTATATAAGGCCAGCAATACCCTGACACCAATAGTATAAAAGCATGACACTAAAGGAAATAAAAATTACAACACAGTATTGCTCATGAAAAACCTATAAAAATTCCACATAGAAATTTAGCAAATTGACTCCGCCAATACCAAACATAGTAACACATGGTTACTGAAAGGTGGTTTCTCCAAGCTGGGTTAACCCTTATAAAATCAATTCATTCGCTGTATTAAATTTTAAAAACAAGACTATAAGACCATCTCAATAAATAGATACAAAAGATTTGACAAAACCTATACCCATTTCTGATAGAAATCCTCAAAATACAAGAAAAAAATGAAAAAAACATAAAGATGATCTCAACCTGATAAAGGGCATCTATGAAATCAAAAAGCAGTATACCTCACAGGAAAAACTTAATGCTTTACTCTTGCAATATGGAAGAAAGGGTGTTTTACTGTGATCACTTCTATTTATATTTTACCGGAGATTCTAGTCAATACAAAAAAGTGAGAAAAATAATTAAAAGGCATCCAAATAAGAATCTGGATTACTATCCTGTATCTATTATTTCCACATCCTGATTCTACAAAGGTGTCCACTCTCCTTCAAGATATAATTTATATGCCCTGATAGGGTAGTAAACAGAAGAATAATATGCTGAAGTTTTTGTCTCTGTTCTCTGTCTGGAAAATTATTCTAGCATGTTACTTTTTATTACTTCTATTAGATTATCAAGAAAAGACAAGCTCTTAATGTCACAATAGAATGGGATTGTGGTGGATAGATTGTAATTACATGTCATTATTTTTCAATCATCTCAAATATAAATGGAGTTAAAGTGTATGTAATTATTTGGAAGCAATTCTTGTAATAGACCAAGAAATTTGACCACTTGTAATTGCTCTTTTTCTCTATTCAGTTTATGTTGTCTGAATTTTACCTCTAACAGCCCTGAACATGAGGGTCAATATTTTTATTTGAATACTTAAAAAAGTAAATAACTCAGCATGGGACCAGTGTGTGCTAGTTTAACTCAACTGAATCCAAATGAAATGAAAGTCTCAACTTGCTCTAATCTCCTCTTTGTCATCCTGTCTATCTTTCTCCTGCCTACTCCAGTTATTTGCCAATATGAGAACTGTAAGATATTTTATTAAGGATGTCCCATTAACATAGAAATATACAAAGAAGAGTATTTGATACTTTGATTTTTATGAGTTTTTCTAATTTCTGCCTTAGCATTTAATGTAATTTTAAATTGCAAACATTATTCATCAAACCTGGAAGTTTTAATTTCCTGATTGAAGAGTTATCCTCTAGATCCTATTCATAACATTCATATTTAACCAACACACATTTACACTAATTTTGTCAGAATTTAATCACTTTATGTGCAATATTACAATATCCTTGATCTTTGATTCAGATATTATTACTTTCAAATTTATGAAACATATAAATGAAATTTAATTACCTTTAATATTAACCATTTATGTCTCAATATTCTTTATCTAAGACAGACTATCAATTATTTAACATTAATTCAAGCTAATCTAATATGTGTTTCTGGTATTTCTTTTATCTACTTCTCATGCTTTAACATTCATATCACATGTACATTTAGCATTCATGTCACATGATTATTTTGCCCAGGAGTTAGGAGTTCAGTTACTTTTTTGGATTTTTTTTCCCTTTATGTAAAAATTGCTAGACTAATAGATAAAATAATTCATTCATCTGAGAAAAATAATATGAGAAATACGCTTTGAAATATGCATTTTAAACGCTCATAGCTTAAAACTGAAAAAGCATATGTATATATAAAACACTGAAATTGTTATATTTTGTTAAGTTTGGACGTATATATCTCAACGTCATATATAAAATCCAGATTATTATTCTAAATCACTTTCATTGTGTAATTGTTGAACCAATGTCAAGAAAGTTGGGTGGTATTTTTCTATGTGCTATATAGTCTATATTAATTATTACTAAAATGATTAAAGAAAATGTATAATAAATAATGTCCCACTCTAGATAAAAAGAGGTATAAATAATTCCTTTCTTTTCCATATAGATCAAACTACTGAGTGCCAAATAGAAGTTGGGGATTACATCCAATGCATTACATTTTGACTTTTAAGACATAAACCTTGAACCACGAACTGAGATTTACCAAAATATATTGACTGACACAATTTGTGATAATTTTCTAGTAAGATGGAATTGAAATGATTAACACATTATGAAATTATCATCAACAAGCAAAAATTATTCCTAACTCATCTGTTTATTGATAATTTTGTCATTGATTTTTGGAGAAGAAAAATCTGACACTTTAAATTCAGAAATTTTATTTCTTAAAGCATTTAGACACTTGAAAATAAAGGCACAAATACACATCAACATTTAAAAATACTTTAGATACATTCCAAAATGGCCAACTACACACAACCAGTAAGAACTTCTACAACCGTAGAAGTTCTTTAGTAACTGGCATAATCCAAACAGACCATCTGAGAGAATACACTGAGAGAGGTTAGAGAGGTGACCCAGATGCTGGGACATACAAAACAATAGAAAAGATAAATGAAACAAGAAGCTAGTTCTTTGAAAAGCTAAATAAAATTGATATACCATTAGGAAGATCAGCCAAGAAAAGAAAAGACCCAAATAAGCTCAATTAGAAATGAAATGGGAGACAAAAAAACTGATACCACAGAAATACAAAAGATCATTCTAGGCTACTATGAACACCTTTATGCACATAAACTAAAAAGCCTAGAGGAGATAAATACATTTCTGATAGATTAAACCGGAAGAAATAAAAACTCTGAACAGAAAATAATGAGCAGCAAGATTGAAATGGTAATTAAAAAATTGCTAACAAAAATGTTCAGGACCAGATGAATTCACAGCTGAATTCTATCAGACATTTAAAAAATTGGTACCAATCCTTTTGACACTATTCAATACGATAGAGAAAGAGGGAATCCTTCCTAAATCATTCTATGAAGCTAGTATCATCCTAATACCCAAACCAGGAAAAGATGCAAGGAAAAAAGGCAAAATTACAGAACAATATCCATTATGAACACAGATACAAAAATCTTCAACAAATTACTGGCTAACTGAATCCAGCAGCATATCAAAAAGATAATCCACCATGATCCAGTGTGTTTCATACCAGGGATGCAGGGATGGTTTAACATATGCAAGTCAATAAATGTGTTACACCACATAAACAGAATTAAAAACAAAAATCACATGATCATCTCAACAGAAACAGAAAAAGCATTTGACAAAAATCCAGCATCCCTTAATCAGTAAAAGCCTCTTTGGGAGGCCGAGGCGGGCGGATCACAAGGTCAGGAGATCGAGACCATCCTGGCTCAATATTCCTTATCTAAGACAGATTATCAATTATTTAGCATTAATTGACGGTGAAACCCCGTCTCTACTAAAAATACAAAAAATTAGCCAGGAGTGTTAGCGGGCACCTGTAGTCCCAGCTACTCAGGAGACTGAGGTAGAAGAATGGCGTGAATCCAGGAGGCAGAGCTTGCAGCGAGCTGAGATGGCTCCACTGCACTCCAGCTTGGAGACAGAACGAGACTCTGTCTCAAGAAGAAAAAAAAAAAGCCTCAGCAAAATCAGCATAGAAGGAACATACCTTAATGTAGTAAACCATCTATGACAAACCCACAGCCAACATTATACTGAACAGGGAAAAGATAAAAACAAGACAAGGATATCCACTTTCACCCTTCTATTTAACATAGTACTGGAAGTCCTTGCCAGAGCAATCGAACAAGAGAAAGAAACAAAGGGCATCCATATAGGTATTCAGATGGTAAAAAGGAAGTAAAACTGTAAAGAGAGGTAAAGAGGAAGTGAAACTGTTGCTATTTGCTGATGATATGACTGTATACCGAGAAAACCCTAAAAATTCATCCAAAAAGCTCCTAGAACTGATAAACAAATTCAAACAAAATTAATGTACACAAATCAGTAGCACTGCTATACATCAACAATGACCAAGCTGAAAATCAAATCAAGAGCTCAACCATTTTCACAATAGCCGCAAAAAAAATGAAATGCTTAGAAATATACCTAACCAAGGAGGTGAAAGACCTCTACAAGGAAAACTACAAAACACTGCTGAAAGTAATCATAGATGACATCAACAAATGGAAACACATCCCATACTCATGGATGGGTAGAATCAATATTTTGAAATGACAATACTGCCAAAAGTAATCTATAAATTCAATGCAATCCCCTTAAAAATACTGCCATAATTCTTCATAAAATTAGAAAAGACATTTCTAAAATTCATATGGTACCAAAAACAGAGCCCACAAAGCCAATGCAAGACTAAGCAAAAAGAATAAATCTGGAGGCATTGCATTACCCAATTAAACAGCTTCAAACTATACTATAAGCCCATAGTCACCAAAACAGCATGGTACTGGTATAAAAATAGGCACATAGACCAATGGAACATAATAGAGAACCCAGAAAGAAAGCCAAATGCTTACAGACAACTGATCTTCAACAAAGCAAACAAAAATGTAAAGTGAGGAAAGGACACGCTATTCAACAAATGTTGCTGGGATAACTGGCAAGCCACATGAAGAAGAATGAAACTGGATCCTCATCTCCCACCTTATACAGAAGTCAAGTCAAGATGGATCAAAGGCTTAAACCTAAGACCTGAAACTATAAAAATTCTAGACAATAACAATGGAAACACCCTTCTAGATATTGGCTTAGGCAAGGATTTCATGACCAAGAACCCAAAAGCAAATGCAATAAAAACAAAGGTAAAAAGCTAGGACCTAATTAAACTAAAGATCTTTTGCATGGCAAAAGGAGCAGTCAGCAGAGTAAACAGACAACCCAAAGAAGGGGAGAAAATCTTCACAATCTATACATCTGAGAAAGGACTAAAATCCAGAATCTACAACAAACTCAAACAGATCGGTAAGAAAAAAAAATCTCATCCAAAAGTGGGCTAAGGACACCAACAGACAAGCTGCAAAAGAAGATATACAAATGGCCAACAAACACATAAAAAAATGCTCAACACTGCTAATGATCAGCGAAATGCCAATCAAAATCACAATGTGGGGCCGGGAGCGGTGGCTCACGCCTGTAACTCCAGCACTTTGGGAGATCAAGGCAGACGGATCACCTGAGGTTGGGAATTCAAGACCAGCCTGGCCAACATGATGAAATGCCATCTCTACTAAAAATACAAAATTAGCCTGGTGTAGTGGGACATGCCTGTAATCCCAGCTACTTGGGAGGCTGAGGCAGGAGAATTGTTTGAACTGGGGAGGCGATTGCACTCCACCCTGGGCAACAATAGCAAAACTCTGCCTCAAAAAAAAAACAAAACAAAAACAAAACCACAATGTGATACCACCTTACTCCTTTAAGAATGACCATAATTGGCCGGGCGCGGTGGCTCACTCTTGTAATCCCAGCACTTTGGGAGGCCGAGGTGGGCAGATCATGAGGTCAGGAGATCGAGACCACGGTGAAACCCCATCTCTACTAAAAATACAAAAAAAAATAAAATTAGCCGGGCATGGTGGCAGGCACCTGTAGTCCCAGCTACTTGGAGAGGCTGAGGGAGGAGAGTGGCGTGAACCCAGGAGGCGGAGCTTGCAGTGAGCCGAGATTGCGCCACTGCACTCCAGCCTGGGCGACAGAGCGAGACTCCGTCTCAAAAAAAAAAAAAAAAAAAGAATGGCCATAATCAAAAAATCAAAAAACAGTAGATGTTGGCATGGATGCAGTAATCAGGGAACACTTCTACACTGCTGGTGGAAAGGTAAATTAGTACAGCCACTATAAAAAAACAGTGTGGATATTCCTTAAAAAAAACTAAAAGTAGAACTACCATTTAATCCAGCAATCTCACTACTGGGTATTTACCAAGAGGAAAAGAAGTCATTATTTGAAAAAGATACTTGTACACCCATGTTTATAGTGGCACAATTCACAATAGGAAAATCATTGAACCAACCCGTATGCCCATCAATCAATGTGTGGATAAAGAAACTGTGGAATATATATACGATGGCATACTATACAGCCATAACAAAGAATGAATTAACAGCATTTGCAGTGACCTAGATGAGATTGGAGACTATTATTCTAAGCAAAGTAACTAAGGAATGGAAAATCAAACATCGTATGTTTTCACTGATATGTGGGAACTAAGCTATGAGGATGCAAAGGAATAAGGACAATACAATGGACTTCGGGGACCTACGTGGAAGAGTGGGAGGGTGGTGAGGGATAAAAGACTACAAATATGGTGCAGTAAGGTAGGGTGCACCAAAATATCACAAATCACCACTAAAGAACTTACTCATGTAACCAAACAAAACCTGTACCCCCAATAACTTATGGGAAAAAAAATAAAATGATTAGTTTTGTGGTTATGTGAATCTCACCTCAATAAAAAGTTTTAATTTAAAACTTCAGGTGCCATACATATAAAAGCAATTAAAATAATGACGTTTATCTCCATATGGATAGTGTCAAGAAAAAAGAGAAAAAAATAATGACATAGATATCCAGGTACTCAACATCATATTACCTTAGAAGCCTTTCCCAATACACACAGCACTTCCTCTATACAAAAATACCACTGCCCAAATTTTGTAGTTTCTTGCTTCTATCTAACTTTTTAGCTATGTTTGTATCCTTAAATAATACCTAGTTTTGCCTGTTTTTGAATTTCATATAAAAGATCATTTTATGTTTTCTTTTATGACTTCCTTTTTCAGTTAACATTATGTTTCTGAGATTCATCCATGTTGGCCCATGTAACAATAAATTATTCATTTCACTGCTGTATGTGCTTCATTGTTTAAATAAACCACAATTTTATTAAAAAAAAGAAAATATGCAAATGGCCACCAAACATATGAAAAACACTCAATATCACTAATGATCAGGGAAATGCAAAACAAAACCACAATGTGATACCACCTCACTCCTGCAAGCATGACCATAATAAAAAAATAAAATAAAATAATAGATGTTGGCATGGATGTGATCAAAAGAGAACACTATAATCTTGCTGGTGGGAATGTAAACTAGTACAACCACTATGGAAAACAGTGTGGAGATTCCTTAAAGAAATAAAGTTACATCTACCATTTGACCAGAAATGCCACTCCTGAGTATTTACCCAGAAGAAAATAAGTCATTGTACAAAAAACATACTTGCACATCCATATTTATAGCAACACCTTTCACAATTGCAAAAATATGGAACCAGTCTAAATGCCCATCAATCAACATGTGGATAAAGAAAATGTGATATATATATATACATACACAAAGGAATACTACTGAGCCATAAAAAGGAACAAAATAATAGCATTCGCAGCAACCTGGATGGAATTGGAAACTATTATTCTAAGTGAAGTAACTCAGGAATGGAAAACTAAACATCAAACATAATATGTTGTCACTTTGTAAGTGGGAGCTAAGCTATGAGGATGCAAATGCATAAGAATGATGCAATGGACTTTGGACACTCAGGGTAAAGTGTGGCGGGCGGGGGGAGGGATAAAAGACTCTACATTGGGTACAGTGATGGGTGCACCAAAATCTCAAAAATAACTACTAAATAACTTATTCATGTAACCAAACACCACCTGTTCCCCCAAAAGCTATTGAAATAAAAAAAGATTTTTTTTAAAGAAAGTGAACAAAGCCTTTGAGAAACATGGGATTATATAAAGAGACAAAAATCTATGACTTATTGGCATTTCAGAAAGAGAGGAGACAAAACAACCAACTTGGAAAATATATTTGAAGATATAATCCATGAAAATATTCCCAATTTTGCTAGAGAGTTCGACGTACAAATTCAAGAAACTCAGAGAACTCTTGTGAGATACTATGCAAGATTACTATCCCCAAGACACTTAGTCATCAGATTCTCCAAGGTCAACATGAAAGAATAAATATTTAAGGGAGCTAGAGAGGAAGAGTTCACTGACAAAGTGAATCCCATCAGACTAACAGTGGACCATTCAACAGAAACCTTACAAGCCAGAAGTGATTGGGGGCCTATATTCACCATCTTTCAAGGAAATAAATTCCAGTCAAGAATTTCATATCCTACAAAGCTAAGCTCCTTAAGCAAAGGAGAAACAAAATCCTTTTCAGACAAGCAAAAACCAAGTGACCTGCCTTATCAGAGATACTAAAGGGAGTTTTTAACATAGAAATGAAAGTATGGTATCTGCTGCCACAAAAGAACACTTAAGCACCTACCCTAGTACTATAAAGCAACATACAATCAAGTCTACACAACAACTAACTAACAGAATGATGACAGGATCAAATTCTCACTTATCAATGTGGGAGTTCAGTCAGGTTGGTGGGAAAAAATTTTTTTTTTTTTTTAATTATACTTTAGGGTTTTAGGGTACATGTGCACAATGTGCAGGTTTGTTACATATGTATCCATGTGCCATGTTGATTTCCTGCACCCATTAACTCGTCATTTAGCATTAGGTGTATCTCCTAATGCTGTCCCTCCCCCCTCCCCCCACCCCACAACAGTCCCCGGAGTGTGATGTTCCCCCTCCTGTGTCCATGAGTTCTCATTGTTCAATTCCCACCTATGAGAGAGAACACGCGGTGTTTGGTTTTTTGTCCTTGCGATAGTTTACTGAGAATGATGTTTTCCAGTTTCATCCATGTCCCTACAAAGGACATGAACTCATCATTTTTTATGGCTGCATAGTATTCCATGGTGTATATGTGCCACATTTTCTTAATCCAGTCTATCGTTGTTGGACATTTGGGTTGGTTCCAACTCTTTGCTATTGTGAATAGTGCCGCAATAAACATACGTGTGCATGTGTCTTTATAGCAGCATGATTTATAGTCCTTTGGGTATATACCCAGTAATGGGATGACTGGGTCAAATGGTATTTCTAGTTCGAGATCCCTGAGGAATCGCCACACTGACTTCCACAATGGTTGAACTAGTTTACAGTCCCACCAACAGTGTCAAAGTGTTCCTATTTCTCCACATCCTCTCCAGCACCTGTTGTTTCCTGATTTTTTAATGATGGCCATTCTAACTGGTGTGAGATGGTATCTCACTGTGGTTTTGATTTGCATTTCTCTGATGGCCAGTGATGATGAGCATTTCTTCATGTGTTTTCTGGCTGCATAAATGTCTTCTTTTGAGAAGTGTCTGTTCATGTCCTCTGCCCACTTTTTGATGGGGTTGTTTGTTTTTTTCTTGTAAATTTGTTTGAGTTCATTGTAGATTCTGGATATTAGCCCTTTGTCAGATGAGTAGGTTGCAAAATTTTTCTCCCATTCTGTAGGTTGCCTGTTCATTCTGATGATAGTTTCTTTTGCTGTGCAGAAGCTCTTTAGTTTAATGAGATCCCATTTGTCGATTTTGGCTTTTGTTGCCATTGCTTTTGGTGTTTTAGACATGAAGTCCTTGCCCACGCCTATGTCCTGAATGGTATTGCCTAGGTTTTCTTGTAGGATTTTAATGGTTTTAGGTCTAACATGTAAGTCTTTAATCCATCTTGAATTAATTTTTGTATAAGGTGTAAGGAAGGGATCCAGTTGCAGCTTTCTACATATGGCTAGCCAGTTTTCCCAGCACCATTTATTAAATAGGGAATCCTTTCCCCATTTCTTGTTTTTGTCAGGTTTGTCAAAGATCAGATAATTGTAGCTATGCGGCATCATTTCTGAGGGCTCTGTTCTGTTCCATTGATCTATGTCTCTGTTGTGGTACCAGTACCATGCTGTTTTGGTTACTGTAGCCTTGTAGTATAGTTTAAAGTCAGGTAGCGTGATGCCTCCAGCTTTGTTCTTTTGGCTTAGGATTGACTTGGCGATGCGGGCTCTTTTTTGGTTCCATATGAACTTTAAAGTAGTTTTTTCCAATTCTGTGAAGAAAGTCATTGGTAGCTTGATGGGGATGGCATTGAATCTATAAATTACCTTGGGCAGTATGGCCATTTTCACGATATTGATTCTTCCAACCCATGAGCATGGAATGTTCTTCCATTTGTTTGTATCCTCTTTTATTTCATTGAGCAGTGGTTTGTAGTTCTCCTTGAAGAGGTCCTTCACATCCCTTGTAAGTTGGATTCCTAGGTATTTTATTCTCTTTGAAGCAGTTGTGAATGGGAGTTCACTCATGATTTGGCTCTCTGTTTGTCTGTGATTGGTGTACAAGAATGCTTGTGATTTTTGTACATTAATTTTGTATCCTGAGACTTCGCTGAAGTTGCTAATCAGCTTAAGGAGATTTTGGGCTGAGACAATGGGGTTTTCTAGATATACAATCATGTCATCTGCAAACAGGGACAATTTGACTTCCTCTTTTCCTAATTGAATACCTTTTATTTCCTTCTCCTGCCTGATTGTTCTGGCCAGAACTTCCAGCACTATGTTGAACAGGAGTGGTGAGAGAGGGCATCCCTGTCTTGTGCCAGTTTTCAGAGGGAATGCTTCCAGGTTTTGCCCATTCAGTATGATATTGGCTGTGGGTTTGTCGTAGATAGCTCTTATTATTTTGAGATACGTCCCATCAATACCTAATTTATTGAGAGTTTTTAGCATGAAGGGTTGTTGAATTTTGTCAAAGGCCTTTTCTGCATCTATTGAGATAATCATGTGGTTTTTGTCTTTGGTTCTGTTTATATGCTGGATTACATTTATTGATTTGCATATGTTGAACCAGCCTTGCATCCCAGGGATGAAGCCCACTTGATCATGGTGGATAAGCTTTTTGATGTGCTGCTGGATTCGGTTTGCCAGTATTTTATTGAGGATTTTTGCATCAATGTTCATCAAGGATATTGGTCTGAAATTCTCTTTTTTGGTTATGTCTCTGCCAGGTTTTGGTATCAGGACGATGCTGGCTTCATAAAATGTGTTAGGGAGGATTCCCTCTTTTTCTATCGATTGGAATAGTTTCAGAAGGAATGGTACCAGTTCCTCCTTGTACCTCTGGTAGAATTCAGCTGTGAATCCATCAGGTCCTGGACTCTTTTTGGTTGGTAAGCTATTGATTATTGCCACAATTTCAGAACCTGTTATTGGTCTATTCAGAGATTCAACTTCTTCCTGGTTTAGTCTTGGGAGGGTGTATTTGTCGAGGAATTTATCCATTTCTTCTAGATTTTCTAGTTTATTTGCATAGAGGTGTTTGTAGTATTCTCTGATGGTAGATTGTATTTCTGTGGGATCGGTGGTGATATCCCCTTTTTCGTTTTTTATTGCATCTATTTGATTCTTCTCTCTTTTCTTCTTTATTAGTCTTGCTAGCGGTCCATCAATTTTGTTGATCTTTTCAAAAAACCAGCTCCTGGATTCATTAATTTTTTGAAGGGTTTTTTGTGTCTCTATTTCCTTCAGTTCTGCTCTGATTTTAGTTATTTCTAGCCTTCTGCTAGCTTTTGAATGTGTTTGCTCTTGCTTTTCTAGTTCTTTTAATTGTGATGTTAGGGAGTCAATTTTGGATCTTTCCTGCTTTCTCTTGTGGGCATTTAGTGCTATAAATTTCCCTCTACACACTGCTTTGAATGTGTCCCAGAGATTCTGGTATGTTGTGTCTTTGTTCTCGTTGGTTTCAAAGAACATCTTTATTTCTGCCTTCATGTCATTATGTACCCAATAGTCATTCAGGAGCAGGTTGTTCAGTTTCCATGTAGTAGAGCGGTTTTGAGTGAGTTTCTTAATCCTGAGTTCTAGTTTGATTGCACTGTGGTCTGAGAGACAGTTTGTTATAATTTCTGTTCTTTTACATTTGCTGAGGAGAGCTTTACTTCCAACTATGTGGTCAATTTTGGAATAGGTGTGGTGTGGTGCTGAAAAAAATGTATATTCTGTTGACTTGGGGTGGAGAGTTCTGTAGATGTCTATTAGGTCCACTTTATGTAGAGCTGAGTTCAATTCCTGGATATCCTTGTTAACTTTCTGTCTCGTTGATCTGTCTAATGCTGACAGTGGGGTGTTAAAATCTCCCATTATTATTGTGTGGGAGTTTAAGTCCCTTTGTAGGTCACTCAGGACTTGCTTTATGAATCTGGGTGCTCCTGTGTTGGGTGCATATATATTTAGGATAGTTAGCTCTTCTTGTTGAATTGATCCCTTTACCATTATGTAATGGCCTTCTTTGTCTCTTTTGATCTCTGTTGGTTTAAAGTCTATTTTATCAGAGACTAGGATTGCAACCCCTGCCTTTTTTTGTTTTCCCGTTGCTTGATAGATCTTCCTCCATCCCTTTATTTTGAGTCTATGTGTGTCTCTGCACGTGAGATGGGTTTCCTGATTACAGCACACTGATGGGTCCTGACTCCTTATCCAGTTTGCCAGTCTGTGTCTTTTGATTGGAGCATTTAGCCCATTTACATTTAACGTTAATATTGTTATGTGTGAATCTGATCCTGTCATTATGATGTTAGTTGGTTATTTTGCTCGTTAGTTGCTATAGTTTCTTCCTAGTCTCGATGGTCTTTAAAATTTGGCATGTTTTTGCAGTGGCTGGTACCGGTTGTTCCTTTCCATCTTTAGTGCTTCCTTCAGGAGCTCTTTTAGGGCAGGCCTGGTGGTGACAAAATCACTCAGCGTTTGCTTGTCTGTAAAGTGTTTTATTTCTCCTTCACTTATGAAGCTTAGTTTGGCGGGATAGGAGATTCTGGGTTGAAAATTCTTTTCTTTAAGAATGTTGAATATCGGCCCCCACTCTCTTCTGGCTTGTAGAGTTTCTGCTGAGAGATCAGCTGTTAGTCTGATGGGCTTCCCTTTGTGGATAACCCGACCTTTCTCTCTGGCTGCCCTTAACATTTTTTCTTTCATTTCAACTTTGGTGAATCTGACAATAATGTGTCTTGGAGTTGCCCTTCTCGAGGAGTATCTTTGTGGCGTTCTCTGTATTTCCTGAATCTGAATGCTGGCCTGCCTTGCTAGATTGGGGAAGTTCTCCTGGATAATGTCTTGCAGAGTGTTTTCCAACTTGGTTCCATTCTCCCCATCATTTTCAGGTACACCAATCAGACGTAGGTTTGGTCTTTTCACATAGTCCCAAATTTCTTGGAGGCTTTGTTCATTTCTTTTTATCCTTTTTTCTCTAAACTTCCCTTCTCTCTTCATTTCATTCATTTCATCTTCCATCAGCGATACCCTTTCTTCCAGTTGATCGCATCTGCTACTGAGGCTTCTGCAATCTTCGCGTAGTTCTCGAAACTTGGCTTTCAGCTCCATCGGCTCCTTGAAGCCCTTCTCTCCATTGGTTATTCTAGTTATCCATTTCTTCTAATTTTTTTTCAAAGTTTTTAACTTCTTTGCTGTTGTTTTGAATTTCCTCTCGTAGCTCAGAGTAGTTTGATCGTCTGAAGCCTTCTTCTCTCAACTCATCAAAGTCATCCTCCATCCAGCTTTGTTCCGTTGCTGGTGAGGAACTGCGTTCCTTTGGAGGAGGAGAGGTGCTCTGTTTTTTAGAGTTTCCAGTTTTTTTGGTCTGTTTTTTCCCCATCTTTGTGGTTTTATCTACTTTTTGTCTTTGATGATGGTGATGTACAGATGGGTTTTTGGTGTGGATGTCCTTTCTGTTTGTTAGTTTTCCTTCTACCAGACAGGACCCTCAGCTGCAGGTCTGTTGGAGTTTACTAGAGGTGCACTCCAGACCCTGTTTGGCTGGGTGTCAGCAGCGGTGGCTGCAGAACAGCGGATTTTCGTGAGACCACAAATTCAGCTGTCTGATAGTTCCTCTGAAAGTTTTGTCTCAGAGAAGTACCGGGTTGAATGAGGTGTCAGTCTGTCCCTACTGGGGGGGTGCCTCCCAGTTAGGCTGCTCAGGGTGAGGGACCCACTTTAGGAGGCAGTCTGACCGTTCTCAGATCTCCAGCTGCGTGCTGGGAGAACCACTACTCTCTTCAAAGCTGTCAGTCAGACAGGGCATTTAAGTCTGTGGAAGTTCTTGCAGAGTTTTTGTTTGTCTGTGCCCTGCCCCCAGAGGTGGAGCCTACAGAGGCAGGCAGGCCTCCTTGAGCTGTGGTGGGCTCCACCCAGTTCGAGCTTCCTGGCTGCTTTGTTTACCTAAGCAAGCCTGGGCAATGGCGGGCGCCCCTCCCCCAGGTCGCTGCCACCTCGCAGCTTGATCTCAGACTGCTGTGCTAGCAATTAGCGAGACTCCGTGGGCATAGGACCCTCCGAGCCAGGTGCGGGACACAATCTCCTAGTGTGCCGTTTTCCAGGCCCGTTGGAAAAGCGCAGTATTAGGATGGGACTGACCCGATGTTCCAGGTGCCGTCTGCTTCCCCTTTCTTTGACTAGGAAAGGGAACTCCCTGACCCCTTGCGCTTCCCGAGTGAGGCAATGCCTCGCCCTGCTTCGGCTCGCGCACAGTGCGCTTCACTGACTGTCCTGCACCCACTGTTAGGCACTCCCTAGTGAGATGAAACCGGTACCTCAAGCAGAAATGCAGAAATCACCCGTCTTCTGTGTCGCTGGGGCTGGGAGCTGGAGACCGGAGCTGTTCCTATTCGGCCATCTTGG
>NW_022097440.1:0-68562 GCF_006542625.1 Nomascus leucogenys
GCCTGGGTCCCAGGGCCTTGCTCGGGGATTGCTGATGAGCCAGAGGAAGGCTAGGAGGTGGGGTCAAGGCAAGGGGCAAAGCCTTGACCTTCCACATGACCCATCTGCGGGGCCCAGAACACGATGGTGCCTGCAGTGGACGGGCCAAGGCTGAGGACCCCCAGCCTCAGCCCACCCTGAGGCCTGGGGGGTCCTAGCCCTTCCCACGAGGCGGGAGACGGGCACCCCGCGGGCGCTCCAAGGCCACACGGCTGCGATTGGGGCATGGCCGGGCCCTGACCGCCTGCACGTACCACGGGCCTGAGCTGCTATTAATAATTTCCATAAGTCGCGCTCCCATAGCCAGCAAAAATGACCCACGAGAGCAGCCCGCGGAGCATCGGCGCCCGCCCCCGCGCAGCCCAGAGAAAGGACCAAAATAGCGGCCTGGGAAAGCCTCGAGCCCGGCTTCCAGCCACGGTGCGCAGGGTGGGGGCGCAGGGCCGGAGGCCTTTCCCTGCGCAGCGCTGACCCGGCGCCTCCACTGTCTGGCCAGGGTCCAAGAGGCTAGGCCTCCACCAGGCCCGCGGGGCGCAGGGCCCGGGGCGGGGGGTCTCAGGGCCGTGGGGAGGGGCGAAAGGCCGGGGCGGGGCCTCAGGGCTGTGGGGAGGGGCGCCTGGCCCGGGAAGGGAGTCTCAGGCCGCGGGGAGGGGCGCAGGGCCAGGGGAAGGGGTGCAGGGCCCGGGACGGGGTGGGGGGGTGTCTCAGAGCCGTGTGCGGAGGGGCGCAGGGCCAGGGGAAGGGGTCTCAGGCTGTGGGGAGGGGCGCCTGGCCCGGGAAGGGAGTCTCAGGCCCGCGGGGAGGGGCGCAGGGCCAGGGGAAGGGGTGCAGGCCCGGGACGGGGTGGGGGGGTGTCTCAGAGCCGTGTGCGGAGGGGCGCAGGGCCAGGGGAAGGGGTCTCAGGGCCGTGGGGGAGGGGCGCAGGGCCCGGGGCGTGGGACTCTCGGAGTCGTGGGGAGGGGCGCAGGACCGGGGCGGGGCCTCAGGGCTGTGGGGAGGAGTGCGGGGCCCGGGGCGGGGTCTCAGGGCCGAGGGGAGGGGACTCAGGGCCGTGGGAAGGGGCGCAGGGCCGGGGAGGGGCACCAGGCCACCACATGGGGAGGGGCGCAGGGCCTGGGAGGTGGGCTTAGGGCCGTGAGCATGGGCGCAGGGGCCACCACATGGGGACCACCAGCAGTGACACCCGCAGCTTCACACAAGGGCTCTGACCCCTTCTGGATCAGGGACCCCCTGAGAAGCTGCCAGAGCTCGGGAAGGCAGGAGTGCAGGCCCGGACACCTCACCGCTTTCAGAACCACAGGGTGGTCACAACCCGCCCTCCCTCTGCTCCTCCTGCCCCATGTGGGCATTGTCAGGTGCAGGGGGGTGGAGGATGGGGCTGCGCCCGTCTCGTCCTTGGGACCAGGCCCTCAGCAGGTGACGCTGGGACCAGGGAGGCTGGGGGCACAGCAAGGGGCAGGTGGCCAGGGCCTCCCCTCACCGCTGCTGCCCCGGCCTCCCTCCCAGGACAAAGACTTCAGGCTCCAGTCCCAGCCCTCGGCGGGCCCCATCCAACCAGGAACCCCTCTGAGCCCAAGAAGGAGCCTCAGGCTTGGGGAGGAGCCTGGGCGGGGCTGGGTACTGGCCGTGCTCCCCAGGTGGGAGGCTTCTGCCTCCCTGTCAGAGGGGGTTCAAGGTGCCCAGCCCAGCCCTTCTCTTCTCCACGGCCATTCAGAGCCCAGGGCTAACGGGTGTCCGGACCTTTCTTTCTAGGCCCACAGGAGCTTCTGGGCACCCGGGGCCTCTTGAGGCCAGGTGGGCTTCTGGACATGCAGGGGTCCTGGGGCCCCCAGCGTCTGTGTCCACATTTTGTACCTGGAGCCCGGTGGGGCTCTGTGGCCTAGCAGCTTGAGGGACAGGACAAAGATGGAGCTCCCTCAGCTCCACTCTGGTAAGGGCTGAGCCCAGGCTTCCTCATGGGCCGCGTTGGTGACAGGGGTGGGGGGCTGGGGGGTGACTGGTAGCAGACCCACCCCGTCTGGGAAGCTCCCTGGCCTGACCCGTCTCAGGCTTTGGGGGCCCTGCGGGCCCTTTCACTGTGGTGGTGCCTGGCTTAGAATCAGCGTCTGGTCATTTCTGTCTGAACTTCCCTGAGAGGACGGTGTACAGCTGCCCACTGTCCACGCCTGGCCACTTGGGAAATTCAGCAGGCACAAAAAGGTCACCTGGCCCCAGAGCCAGGCCCAGGGAGCAGACAGCAGAAGGTGAAGAGTCCTGGACCCCATGGGAGGAACGAGCCCAGGGCTGGGCCATGAGGACAGATGGGGCAAACTGGGCCCCTCTGCACCAGGCAGACCTTCCTGACCTCTGCTGCCGGAGGATGGGAGGCATCCACCAGGGAGACAGAGAAGAGGCTGTCCAGCTGGCGGGTCGGGGTGAGGCTGCAGAAACCTCAAGACAGGCCCAGGAGCTGCTGCTTTCAGGAAAAAAAAAAAAAAAAAGAAAATCTGGAGGGGCTGTGGTGTTGACCATCAAGAAGGGCATTCCCCGGCTCCCCTGCGCCCCCCATTCTGAGGGGCAGGAAGGCTGGGCAGGTGCCCAGGCTCGAAGGCCGAGGACCCCAGCGACAGCCCTGCCTCCCACCTCTGCGTGGGCCTGGAGCCAAGAGGTCTTTTTTTTTTTTTTTTAAAGCAAAGCTATCTTTTTACCTTGATAAGCTGTTTAAAAAATGTAAATAAAATAACTCAGCGGACAAAAGCAGGCATTCATCCCGCCCAGAGCCAGCCGCTGCCCTCGACATGAAATATCGCAGCACATTGAGTCGTGAGTCCCAGCTAATCCGAGCGGACAGGCCTGAATGCGGCCCCTTTCGGCCGGGCGCGGCGGTGAGCAGTGGAGCATGCATCGCCTGCCGGGCGGCCCCGCTCGGGGACAATGGCTTTCTTCGCAGAAGGGGCCTGTGCGGGACAAGACCCCCTTTGTGTGGGGATTCCTGCCTCGGAGCGCAAGGGAGGCGCATTCAGCCGGCCCCAGACAGTCTTTGAAAGGCTCTGTAACAGAAGACGGCCCGAAACCCTAGCCTGCCTTCTGCCTCCCTGCACTCTCCGCAGGCACGGCCGCCATTCCGCCTCGCGCCACATGAGCGGGACCCTCCATCCTGCATTGTCCTGTGCGCGCACATCGTGGCTTCTCAGCGCTATGCTCCCGCCGCGAGACGGCCCCCGGGCATGGCAGGCGACAGCGCCGGGGGTGGGGCCCGCGCGGCCGACACAGGGCACATTCCTGTGAGGGCCTGGCCAGGGCAGCCCCCGATGCCTGCGCCCAGCTTCCAATGCACCTCCTCACGGTGAGGGGTCTTGCTAGGAAGAGGGACCCAGGGTGCCATCGGGACGGCGTCTCAGCAGCAGGGTCCCACGTGGGCAGGCAGCGGGGGTGGTGCCCATCACGCTCGGCCCTGAAGTAAGGGGGCCCTGAGGGGCAGGGGGTGGACCAATGACCCTGAGTGCCGGCCTCCTCATACATGATCAGTGCACCCTGAGCTGAGCACCCCCAGGGCCAGGCACCCCCGGGACTGGGCACCCCCAGGCAGGAAATCCCTGGCAGGACACCCCCGGGCTTCTTTGCTGCACCTCGTGCTGCACCCTGGAATCTGCACTGGGATCTGCACTCTCAGGGCACCGAGAAGTCATGGGGGCCCCCCTGCACCTGCAGGAACAGCTCAGAGCCACCCCATGCAAGACGGCCACCTCCCTGCCCACTGCAGGCCCCACGCTCCCTACTGCTCCACACAAACCCATCACGGCTTGGCCAGGCTCAGGACGACGCGGCTGTGATGCCGGGACCTGGTCTTCCTCTTGGAACCTTCTGGGCTTAAAAGTCAGCCTTGTTCACAAAGGAGACTCAGCAAACCACTGCGATTCCAAAAGCTCCACCAGTTCTTATCCAGACACCTTTAGCTGCCAACCCCACACTTCTGCGACACCGCTTAAACCCGGCCCGGACCGCAAGGGACCGAAGCCACCTCTCCCTCCAGCAGCCAGTGAAGGGCTGGATACTGAACCGGACGCGTCTCGCACCTGGGCGACTGTGCTGAGGCGTAACTGGTGCCCTGGCCCTGAACCTCGTCCTGTGTCCCAGGTGCCGGCACTGCCCACTCTGGGCTTCTGTGAGTGGGCACCACTCTGGGGGTGCTGTGGGCGGTGGGGCCGGCACCAGCTGCTCTCACAGCCCTTCTGCTCAGCCCCTCCCAGGAGCGTTTCCTTCCAGGGCGCTCACTGCCGTGCTGGGGACTCAGTCAGCGCCCAGTACCCAGGAGGCAAACTCACCCACAAAGGGCAGCCTACCGGGTGATTCTGCGAAGGTTCTGGAGGCACGGAGGCTAACAGGCATGGTGGGGTGTGGCTGGACCAAAGCTGAGGCCCAGGCCCACCGAGGACCCTGTGAGTGTGAGGGCCCAGTGGGTGCTGGGAGACATAGGGTCTGCAGGGGGAGACCCAGGCCTGGGACCAGGCTGTGCCCTGACATCTCTGTTGGCTCAGGCAGCCTGAGGGCTCCTGGGACCCGGCACCCACGCACAGCTGATGGCTGCCCACGGCCGGGTCCTTGATACCTCCATGTAGACCAGAAGCCCCAAACAGCCCCCCACAGAGGCGTCCCTGAGCCAGGCACGTCCTTGCCCCACTGCCCGAGAAGCCGTTTCCCCATGGGCCGGCCACGTGGGCCACTCACTTCTCTGAACCTGCCCTCGTGGTGGAGGCGGTGGACGTGCACCAGCAGGCAGCTCCTGTCTGCATCCTGCAGCTGGAAGATGCTGGCCAGTGGTGCCACAAGGCTGGGGGAGCTCTCAGTGAGGACTCTGACCGCTCGGGCCTGCAGCTGCTTCAGCCTCAGGCTGTGCTGGAAGAGCAGGGACCCAGACTTACTGGATGCAGCACCCAGTGGCTGGGCCATGAGGCCGACTGGGGCAGGCCTGGCTTTGAAAGCAGCGTCTGCCACTGTGGCCATGTGTGGGCATTGGGTGGCCTGCAGGCCTGGGGCACGGGAGGGGCGAGGCCGGTCTCAGCACGTGGCTGTCAGGGGGCTGAGGTGAAGCCACGGGCTGGGTCTTGGCCACAGCCCCCAGCATCCCCTGCCCTTCCCTGGCTTGCTCAGCGGGCTGCAGAGGCCTGGGCAGGTGGATGCCAGGTCCACTATGCTGAGGGGCGGGGGCAGGAAGAGGGGTGACTGTCACAGAGCCCATGGGCTCACCTGGGCCGGGCTCGGGCGTGGCTGTGCCTGTAGCCAGCACTGCAGCTGGTGCGAGATCCAGGCCTCCAGGGAGGGGCCCTCTCCCCGACGGCCCCGGCAGCTCTCCAGCATGTCCAGAAGCCCGGCCAGAGGGTCGTCCAGGGCAGCAAACCCCCGCCAGGCTTCCTCCCGGAGCTGTGGAGACACAAAACCACACTGTCACTTTGTCTTGCCACTCAAAGCCCCCTGGCAAGGCCTCCCCACTGCAGAGAGGTTTTAAAATTTAATCCATTCAGAAGGTAACTGTGGCCTTTCAGCCGCCATCCATCCGCGCCTCCGTGACTTTTCATGCTGCCGTTCTGGTCTAACCGCACCCCAGGCCCTGGGGCGGTGGTCATTGTCTGCACTAATTATCCCATAAAGACAGAGGGCCTGTTCTCCAGGCAGACAGAGGGCCGGTTAACCGCAGCCCGAGCCACAGGTTCACAGGTCACTTCACCTGTGGCACTCGTGGGACACGGGCCTGGCCTGCCCTCAGCAGGCAAAAGAAACTGAAAGGCAAGAACCAAAACCCAAATGAAAAATGCGTTTTATGTACTTCTCTATCCCTGACCCGCAGGAGATTTGGGAAACGGATAAGAGGTGGACGAAGAGAAGCAAAGTGTCTCTTTTGGTCTCTGGCTTCCGGAAGATTCTAAAGCAAGTTGGCCCTTGCTGCTGCGCAGCAGCCTCGGCGGCGCCGTCCTCTGTGGATGCCTGCAAGCGAGTCGACCGCTATTTGCTTCAAGCCATAAGGACTGCTTGCAGGTCATCCCGCAAGTGGAGTCTTAAGAGCTAAAGGGGTGGACGGGTTCACAGCTCAGCGCTCGGGATAGGGCACAGCAGCCGACACCCTACCCTGAAGCCCACGGCCACGCAGGTGGGAAAGAGAGTGAGTTCCCAGCTGCTGGCGCCAGCTACAGGATGCACCCCTAGAGGCCCAGGGAGGCAGCAAGCCGAGAGCGTGGGCCGCGCTGTTCTCGTCCCTGCGATGTGGACGGTGTGCTCTCCGCGGGGTTCCAGGAGCAAAATCCTGAGGCTGCCGTGCGGCTTTGAAAGCACTGTGCTCACAATTTGAAAGCTTACCGAAACAAAAGACACACTCCGGCTCCTAGCACCTGACAGCTCTCCCCACAAACACCCAGAAACAGCCGTGGAGCACACACAGGTGAGTGTGTGAGGAGACCTCAGCGCTGTCCAGGAGGGTGAGAAAACCGAAGGCGCGGGAGGCAAGGCTGGAAAGTCCAGACCCTCCAAAGGATGCGCCTCGGGGAAAGCGGCCAGACAGGGTGAAAGGCAGCTTGTCTGTCCCTCTGGACTCTGGGAAGAAAAGGAAATCCACCCTTAAACAAAGCCTGAGCGTCTCATGCATCCGGAACTTGAAGCAACTTGAAGGTGCTCCAGGAACTTAGTTCGAGCCCTAGTGAGTTCCAGCCCTAGTGAGTTCTAGCCCTAGTGAGTTCTAGCCCTAGTGAGTTCCAGCCCTAGTGAGTTCCAGCCCTAGTGAGTTCCAGCTCTAGAGAGTTCCAGCCCTAGAGAGTTCCAGCCCTAGTGAGTTCCAGCCCTAGTGAGTTCCAGCCCTAGTGAGTTCCAGCCCTAGTGAGTTCCAGCCCTAGAGAGTTCCAGCCCTAGTGAGTTCCAGCTCTAGAGAGTTCCAGCTCTAGTGAGTTCCAGCTCTAGTGAGTTCCAGCTCTAGTGAGTTCCAGCTCTAGAGAGTTCCAGCTCTAGAGAGTTCCAGCTCCAGTGAGTTCCAGCTCCAGTGAGTTCAGCTCTAGTGAGTTCCAGCTCTAGTGAGTTCCAGCTCTAGTGAGTTCCAGCTCTAGTGAGTTCCAGCTCTAGAGAGTTCCAGCTCTAGTGAGTTCCAGCTCTAGTGAGTTCCAGCTCTAGTGAGTTCCAGCTCTAGTGAGTTCCAGCTCTAGAGAGTTCCAGCTCTAGTGAGTTCCAGCTCTAGTGAGTTCCAGCTCTAGTGAGTTCCAGCCCTAGTGAGTTCCAGCCCTAGTGAGTTCCAGCTCTAGTGAGTTCCAGCTCTAGTGAGTTCCAGCTCTAGTGAGTTCCAGCTCTAGTGAGTTCCAGTTCTAGTGAGTTCCAGCTCTAGAGAGTTCCAGCTCTAGTGAGTTCCAGCTCTAGTGAGTTCCAGCTCTAGAGAGTTCCAGCTCTAGAGAGTTCCAGCTCTAGAGAGTTCCAGCTCTAGTGAGTTCCAGTTCTAGTGAGTTCCAGCTCTAGTGAGTTCCAGCTCTAGTGAGTTCCAGTTCTAGTGAGTTCCAGCTCTAGTGAGTTCCAGCTCTAGTGAGTTCCAGCTCTAGTGAGTTCCAGCTCTAGTGAGTTCCAGCTCTAGTGAGTTCTAGCTCTAGTGAGTTCCAGCTCTAGTGAGTTCTAGCTCTAGTGAGTTCTAGCTCTAGTGAGTTCTAGCTCTAGTGAGTTCCAGCTCTAGTGAGTTCCAGTTCTAGTGAGTTCCAGCTCTAGAGAGTTCCAGCTCTAGAGAGTTCCAGCTCTAGTGAGTTCCAGCTCTAGTGAGTTCCAGCTCTAGTGAGTTCCAGTTCTACTAGCTCTAGAGAGTTCTAGCCCTAGTGAGTTCCAGTTCTAGTGAGTTCCAGCTCTAGAGAGTTCTAGCCCTAGTGAGTTCCAGCTCTAGTGAGTTCCAGCTCTAGAGAGTTCTAGCTCTAGTGAGTTCCAGCTCTAGTGAGTTCCAGCCCTAGTGAGTCTAGCTCTAGTGAGTTCCAGCTCTAGTGAGTTCCAGCCCTAGTGAGTTCTAGCTCTAGTGAGTTCTAGCTCTAGTGAGTTCCAGTTCTAGTGAGTTCCAGTTCTAGTGAGTTCTAGCTCTAGAGAGTTCCAGTTCTAGTGAGTTCCAGTTCTAGTGAGTTCTAGCTCTAGTGAGTTCTAGCTCTAGTGAGTTCCAGTTCTAGTGAGTTCCAGTTCTAGTGAGTTCTAGCTCTAGAGAGTTCCAGTTCTAGTGAGTTCCAGCTCTAGTGAGTTCCAGCTCTAGTGAGTTCCAGCTCTAGTGAGTTCCAGCTCTAGTGAGTTCAGCCCTAGTGAGTTCTAGCTCTAGAGAGTTCCAGCTCTAGTGAGTTCCAGCTCTAGTGAGTTCCAGCTCTAGTGAGTTCCAGCCCTAGTGAGTTCTAGCTCTAGAGAGTTCTAGCTCTAGTGAGTTCCAGCTCTAGTGAGTTCCAGCCCTAGTGAGTTCCAGCCCTAGTGAGTTCTAGCCCTAGAGAGTTCCAGCTCTAGTGAGTTCCAGTTCTAGTGAGTTCCAGTTCTCTAGTGAGTTCCAGCTCTAGTGAGTTCTAGCTCTAGTGAGTTCCAGCTCTAGTGAGTTCTAGCTCTAGAGAGTTCTAGCTCTAGTGAGTTCCAGCTCTAGTGAGTTCCAGCTCTAGTGAGTTCTAGCTCTAGAGAGTTCCAGCTCTAGTGAGTTCCCAGCTCTAGTGAGTTCCAGCCCTAGTGAGTTCCAGCTTAGAGAGTTCCAGCTCTAGTGAGTTCCAGTTCTAGTGAGTTCTAGCTCTAGTGAGTTCCAGCTCTAGTGAGTTCCAGCTCTAGTGAGTTCTAGCTCTAGTGAGTTCCAGCTCTAGTGAGTTCCAGCTCTAGAGAGTTCTAGCTCTAGTGAGTTCTAGCCCTAGTGAGTTCCAGTTCTAGTGAGTTAGAGTTCTAGCTCTAGTGAGTTCCAGCTCTAGTGAGTTCCAGCCCTAGTGAGTTCTAGCTCTAGTGAGTTCCAGCTCTAGTGAGTTCCAGCCCTAGTGAGTTCTAGCTCTAGTGAGTTCTAGCTCTAGTGAGTTCCAGTTCTAGTGAGTTCCAGTTCTAGTGAGTTCTAGCTCTAGAGAGTTCCAGTTCTAGTGAGTTCCAGCTCTAGTGAGTTCCAGCTCTAGTGAGTTCCAGCTCTAGTGAGTTCCAGTTCTAGTGAGTTCTAGCTCTAGTGAGTTCTAGCTCTAGTGAGTTCCAGTTCTAGTGAGTTCCAGTTCTAGTGAGTTCTAGCTCTAGAGAGTTCCAGTTCTAGTGAGTTCCAGCTCTAGTGAGTTCCAGCTCTAGTGAGTTCCAGCTCTAGTGAGTTTCCAGCTCTAGTGAGTTCCAGTCTAGTGAGTTCCAGTTCTAGTGAGTTCTAGCTCTAGAGAGTTCCAGTTCTAGTGAGTTCCACTCTAGTGAGTTCCAGCTCTAGTGAGTTCCAGCTCTAGTGAGTTCCAGCTCTAGTGAGTTCCAGCCCTAAGTGAGTTCTAGCTCTAGAGAGTTCTAGCTCTAGTGAGTTCCAGCTCTAGTGATTCCAGCTCTAGTGAGTTCCAGCCCTAGTGAGTTCTAGCTCTAGAGAGTTCTAGCTCTAGTGAGTTCCAGCTCTAGTGAGTTCCAGCTCTAGTGAGTTCCAGCCCTAGTGAGTTCCAGCCCTAGTGAGTTCTAGCTCTAGAGAGTTCCAGCTCTAGTGAGTTCCAGTTCTAGTGAGTTCCAGTTCTCTAGTGAGTTCCAGCTCTAGGAGTTCAGCTCTAGGAGTTCCAGCTCTAGTGAGTTCTAGCTCTAGAGAGTTCCAGCTCAGTGAGTTCCAGCTCTAGTGAGTTCCAGCTCTAGTGAGTTCCCCTATAGTTCCAGTCTAGAGAGTTCCAGCTCTAG
This sequence comes from Nomascus leucogenys, assembly GCF_006542625.1. Lineage (NCBI taxonomy): Eukaryota > Metazoa > Chordata > Mammalia > Primates > Hylobatidae > Nomascus > Nomascus leucogenys. The sequence goes on from NW_022097440.1 coordinate 9,865, forward strand.
TGAGTTCCCTAGGCTCTAGTGAGTTCCGCTCTAGTGAGTTCCAGCTCTAGTGAGTTCCAGCTCTAGTGAGTTCCAGCTCTAGAGAGTTCTAGCTCTAGTGAGTTCTAGCCCTAGTGAGTTCCAGTTCTAGTGAGTTCCAGTTCTAGTGAGTTCCAGCTCTAGTGAGTTCCAGCTCTAGTGAGTTCCAGTTCTAGAGAGTTCCAGCCCTAGTGAGTTCCAGCCCTAGTGAGTTCCAGCTCTAGTGAGTTCCAGCTCTAGTGAGTTCCAGCTCTAGTGAGTTTTTTTTTTTTTTTTTTTTTGAGACGGGGTCTCGCTCTGTCACCCAGGCTGGAGTGCAGTGGCGCAATCTCGGCTCACTGCAAGCCCCGCCTCCCGGGTTCACGCCGTTCTCCTGCCTCAGCCTCTCCGAGTAGCTGGGACTACAGGCACCCGCCACCACGCCTGGCTAATTTTTTGTATTTTTAGTAGAGACAGGGTTTCACCGTGGTCTCGATCTCCTGACCTCGTGATCCGCCCACCTCGGCCTCCCAAAGTGCCGGGATTACAAGCGTGAGCCACCGCGTCCAGCCGTGAGTTCTAACTCTAGTGAGTTCCAGCCCTAGTGAGTTCTAGCTCTAGTGAGTTCCAGCCCTAATGAGTTCTAACCCTAGTGAGTTCTAACTCTAGTGAGTTCTAACCCTAGTGAGTTCCAGCCCTAATGAGTTCTAACCCTAGTGAGTTCTAACTCTAGTGAGTTCTAACCCTAGTGAGTTCTAACTCTAGTGAGTTCTAACCCTAGTGAGTTCTAGCTCTAGTGAGTTCCAGCCCTAGTGAGTTCTAACTCTAGTGAGTTCTAACCCTAGTGAGTTCTAACTCTAGTGAGTTCCAGCTCTAGTGAGTTCCAGCCCTAGAGAGTTCTAGCTCCAGTGAATTCTATCTGTAGTTAGTTGGCAGAAACAAAACATCATTCTTTAACCACTTTGCTGGGCCGCGTGGGCCCTAGGTCACCAGAGGGAAAAAGTTCCAGTAAATGAGCTCACAATGAAAACTCAGAAAACACACAAGGAAGGAAGCCACCATGAGTGACAACCACAAGTAGGCTGATTAAAGCTCTGAGAATGTGGAGTAACGGGACATCGATTTGGGAATGTGTAAGCAACTACCCCCATTTTTCTAAACGATGGTTCACTTATTTTTACTCTCTCTTCTTTTTCCTTCTTTCCCTACTTCTTACTTATTTCTTTAGACATGCAATGATAGTGGCTGGGCGCGGTGGCTCACGCCTGTAATCCCAGCACTTTGGGAGGCCGAGGCGGGCGGATCACCTGAGGTCAGGAGTTCGCGAACAGCCTGGCTAACATGGTGAAACTCCGTCTCTACTAAAAATACAAAAAAAAATTAGTCGGGCGTGGTGGCACACACCTGTAGTCCCAGCTACTCGGGAGGCTGAGGCAGGAGAATCCCTTGAACCCGGGAGGCGGAGCTTGCAATGAGCCGAGATCGCACCACTGCACTTCAGTCCAGGTGACAGAGCAAGGCTCCATCTCAAAAAAAAAAAAAAAAAGGACAGGAACACCCCACCACAGGCTGCTGGGCAGTGGGGCTGGGAAGGGCCCAATGAACCAGGGGAGCCCCACTTTGGAACTGCATCTACTCCAGGCCCTCACCCCGCTCCAGCCCTGCCTCCTCCTCCTGCCCGTCTCCAGGTTGCTCTCACCCACCCAGTGTGCTGGCTTCTCTCTCACTTTAGAGGAACACCCAAGCGCTCCCAGACCGCCAACAGTCCCGTTGCCCTCTTTATATTGCAGACTGCCCCAAGGAGTTCTCCAAAATCCTGGTATTCATCTCCCTCCTCTGGGGGCACCCGGTGTCTGTGCCACCATATGGGGGTCCCCAGGACCTCCATGTGCAGCCAGCTGTAGGGTTGGGCTTCTTCTCAGCACCCAGGACCCCATCTTCAAGGCTCCTGGCCCACCCAGGACCACTGGGCACGTGGCATTCGCCAGCTTGCTGGAATCCGGGAATGTGACGGAGGCGCGAGGAGGTGAGAGCACAAGGAGGAGGTGAGGTCGCGGGGAGGAGGTGAGGTCGCGGGGAGGAGGTGAGGTCGCGGGGAGGAGGTGAGGGCGTGCGGAGGAAGTGGGGGCACAGACACAGTCCCCCCATGAAGATGAAATGCGTGACGGCCTCACGACTGTCAGCAGAGCCCGAAGCAGATCGCAGCCCTGTCTGTGTAGAAACAAGCGCTGCTCAAAGGAGACGCCAGGACAAACGTCAGGACATAGGGAGGAAAGGGCAGTGGAACCCCGCAACTCAGACACATGGGGGCGGAGGGCGGGACCGGGGAGGCTCACACCACACACGCAGGTGCCAGAGAGCCAGGGAGACTGAGCATCACAGACGAGGGTCCGACAAGAGAGCCTGGAAACGGAACGACAGAGGGAAATCTCAAAAGCAAGGACAGAGATTCACAAGCTGGAGGCCCACGAAGCCACCGAGCTGATGGACAAACGAAAGCTGGAGAGGCGGGTGCAGGAGAGAGGCAGACCCAGGAGCAGGCAGCGCCAATGCTGGGGTCGGAGGGCATCCCCTGGGCCTGCAGGGGTGACCTCAGGCCAGTGGATGTGGCACTCAGAGGAGTTGGGCTGGGGTCGGATGGCATCCCCCGGGCCTGCAGGAGTGACCTCGGGCCAGCGGACATGGCACTCAGGACTTGGCGGCCTCTCGTGCACAGGCCATTGCCACTAAGGAGGCAGAATCCGCGTCTGCCCCACAGGTGGCCGGCCCTCCCTCTGCAGCCTCTCCCCCAGCCCTCCCGCCCAGCCTCCTGCCCTGCTCAAGTCCCACCCCTTCCTAAGGCCTCCCTGTCCTGGACACCTGCCCCAATGGCCACCCGGGCCTGGGTGCTCTGGCGGTGGCAGGACGGGGCCTCAGGCCTGGCAGTGCTGGCGACAGCTGTGTCCCTGCAGGGAAGTGGCCCCTGCGCCTCCCAGAGGTGACCTCAGAGGGGCTGCTGGGGCCAGGCAGTGCCTTTACCACCCTGGGGACTTGAGGAAGACCGCCCCGTGCCCCACACAGGCCACCCTGGAGGCTGTCTGGGGCAGCCGCTGCCGCAGGACCCTCTGGCCGTGGGGGGCTGTGCAGCTTCCTGACCAGGGAGGCCTCCTGTTAGGCCAGTCTCTGCCCAACAGGCAGTTCTGCTGGCTGTGACGCGGCCCCCGGTGGCTGCCACATCCACTCACCTGCTGCCGCTCCCGCGTGGACCACAGGGTCTGCAGGGCCTGCAGGAGCAGGAGGGGGTCCTGGCCTGTGGAGACAAGATAACTGCCGTGGGAGAGGCAGGTGCAGGGGCTATGGCGCAGCCCGTGGGGAAGTCCCTCCCACTGACCCGCAATGCCCGGGGCTCCTCTGGACCTGGGGGGCCGGGAACCCTCCCCAGCTCTGTCCGGCGCACACACAACACACCTGCCAGGTGCGGCAGCATCCACTCTGGCCCAGGCTCACCCCTGTCCCTTCCCTGTGGCCCGTGGCCGCCCATCCAGCTGAGTCCGCCCGGCAGCACTTCAGCCACGCTCAGCCCTGGGAGCCTCGTCTTTCAGCTCCCGTCGCAGAGCAGCCCTCGTGGGCCTGAGCCTCTACCTGCTCTGCCTGGCACCCTCGGCAACCTCATCAGCATCTTCTTGCCCAAACCCTGCACCACAGTCCTGGCACCACGAGGACCCCAAGCCCCTGCCCTCTTTAGGTTTCGGTCCCTGGCCTTCCCGTGCCACCCCTCCCTCCAGCCCCGCCTGGGAGGCCCCCCACCTCACTGTGCAAGCTCTGCAGCAAAAGTGCCAACCAATGACACTGCCCCACACGGACAGAGCCACCAGAGCGAGACCCGAGGGAGGTTTCCAGACAGAACCTGGGGGCTGCATGGCTTGGCTTGGAAGCCGGTGTTGCAGGGGAGTGGGGACCCACCCGGGCCTGGTCACATGGTAGGGTCAGGGTCGGAGGCCAGGGAGGGGCGGGTGCCAGCAGGGACTCCACAGGAGAGGCCTGAGGACAGGAGCCTGGGTGGATTCCGCAGTGAACTCCCCTGGACCTGGGGGCTGTGGAAGCTGCTGGGCCCCCCTAGAGGGCAGGACGGGAACAGGGAAGGCCCCGTGTTGCTGCGAGGGAGGCTGAGGACTCACATGAGATCAGATCAGACCTCAGCAGCTGGATTCTGCCACACACGCCAGAGGAGCGTGTGTGACGGGGGTCACCCCGGAGAGCCAGGCTGACTTAACACGAGAGCCCAAGGGTGTGATTCAGCCCAGGACCGGAACGGAGGAGAGAACCACACGGCCCTTTTGGTAGACACAGAGCAAGTGTTCTAAAATTCAGTTCAGCTCACAATTTAAGAAATAACTCGCCTGGGACGGGCAGGGAGCGCCCTGAACTGGGTAAAAGCCATGGGCGAGTGTGAGGCGTGGCGCTCAGGGCAGTGCGTGAGGACACCACAGCCCGGCCTGGAGCCATCCCACGCAGGTGGCATCCAATGCGGAAGGAAAAACAGAAACGTCAGGACCCGCCAACAATGTGATTGATTACGCAGAAAGCCACAAAGGATCAAAACTACGCCGTTAGAATTAACCAATGGGTTCGGCATCAATGCTCAGCACAAGCCAAAATGAGAAATCAGCAACAAACAGAAATGGCCATTTCAAAAATCACAACAGCATCAGCAAGTCAGATTCCCCGGGAGAAATGTAACAAAAGCAGCTTATGCAAAACGAAACCCGGCCGGCTGCCATCTCAGCACTGTGGGAGGCCGAGGCAGGTGGATCATTTGAGGTCAGGAGTTCGAGACCAGCTTGGCCAACATGGTGAGACACTATCTCTACTAAAAATACAAAAACTAGCTGGGTGTGGTGGCGGGTACCTGTAGTCCCAGCTACTCAGGAGGCTGAGGCAGGAGAACAGCATGAACCCAGGAGGCAGAGGTTGCAGTGAGCCGAGATCGTGCCACTGCACTCCAGCCTGGGCAAAAGAGCGAGACTCCGTCTAAAAAAAAAAAACAAAACCATAAAACATCGTGGGGCGCTCAGGCTCCACCACTGCGGCTCTGCAGCCACCTGGGCCTGAGTGGCGCGGGCCAGCGTTCCTGTCTGCACTCAGAACCGTCCCACCATCGCGCACAGTGTGCCGCACACGGAGGCTGAGAACACTCAAATGTCCACTGTAGGAGGATGGAGCAAATGGATCAGCCCCGGGATGATGCCCAGGTAGGAGGATGTACCCCACCACGTGGCCATGGCAGGCAGTGTGACTGGCCCCGCGTTCTGGGTGCTGCATGCTGGGCACGGCTGGCGATGGGGCCGGGCGGGGCTCGCAATGGAGTTGGGCGGGGCCGGGCGGGGCTCGCAATGGAGCTGGGCGGGGCCAGGCGGGGCTGGGCAGAGCGTGCTGTGGTGTGTTCCCGATCACGTGCCGAGCCGCATCGTGTGCTCTGCATTCCTTCCTACACGTGGGTTGCACTTCACAATAAACAAAACAGACTTTTATTTTGTTATTTAATTTAGTATTTTATTTAGAGACGGAGTCTCACTGTCACCCAGGCTGGAGTGCAGTGCTGCGATCTCGGCTCACTGCAACCTCCACCTCTCAGGTTCAAGTGATTCTCGTGCCTCAGCCTCCCGAGTAGCTGAGATTACAGGCGCTCACCACTACGCCTGGCTAATTTTTGTATTTTTTAGTAGAGAGGGGTTTCACCATGTTGGCTAGGCTGGTCTTGAACTCCTGAGCTCAATTGGTCCGTCCACCTCAGCCTCCAAAGTGCTGGGATGACAGGCGTGAGCCACTGCGCCCAGCCCAGATTTTCTTTTAAAGCAGAGTTTCAGATGTGTGAGATGAGAAAGTTGTGCAGGTGGACAGTGGTGGTGGCTGTGCAGCCACGTGAGTGCACTTAATGCCACTGAGTGTACACAGGAAAGTGGTTAAAATGGTAAATTTCGTGTAATGGATATTTCACATATTTTTAAAAGCAGGCTGAAGCTGGGCAAGGTGGCTCACACTTGTAATCCCAGCACTTTGGGAGGCTGAGGTGGGTGGGTCACTTGAGCCCTGGAGTTTGAGACCAGCCTGGGCAAGATAGCAAGACCCCATCTCTACCAAAATAAATAAATAAAATTAGCTGGGCATGGTGGCGCCTGAGGTCCCAGCCACTTGGGAGGCTGGGGTGGGAGCATGGCTGGAGCCTGGGAAGTTGAGGCCGTAGTGAGCCCTGATTGTGCCACTGCCCTCCAGCCTGGGGGACAGAGTGAGAACCTGTCAATCAATCCATCCATCAATAAGCAGGGTGTCCTTATTATTCTTTCTAAGTTTTACCAAATCGAGATCCACCTTTCCAGGTGGTGATGCCGGCCCTCCCACTCCCCAGTCAGTGTCGCTGGTCTTCGCCCTGCTCAGGTCCTGCTGGTTCTGCCTCCAGGTGGGCAGGGCCTGCCCCCTCCCACCTCCCACAGACCTGGGCCACTCCAGCTTCCCAGGGGACTCCCTGCCTTGACACTGTGCCCTCAGACAACACCCAGCCCCCGCAGCACGGCACAGCCCTAGCATCCTACAGAAATATGGGGTGGGCCAGGCCACTTCTCTGTGGACTCCACCGTGGCCCCCAGCCTGGAGAGTCAAAGCCAGGGTCCCCCACATCCTCCCAGCCTCCACCCTCCATGGGACCTGGACCCGAGGCTGCTTCTTGGGCACCCAGCAGCCTGCCCGGAAGCCCCTCAGCACCCCTGCTCCTGCTGGCCCCCTCAGCACCCCTGCTCCCTGCTGGCCCCCTCAGCACCCCTGCTCCCTGCTGGCCCCCTCAGCACCCCTGCTCCCTGCTGGCCCCCTCAGCACCCCTGCTCCCTGCTGGCCCCCTCAGCACCCCTGCTCCCTGCCTGGCCCCCGGCCCTTACTCCCTGCCTGGCCCCCGGCCCCTGCCTTCTGCCTCTGTCGCTTCACTGTGGCCTCAACGCTGAACCCCAGGGCAGTGACTGCCTGGGTCTCCTTCCAGCCATGGCCAGTGCACGATGGACACCCCACGGTGCCCACCCCAGCCATTCCAGGGCCAGCCGTGCACACATGGTGCTCACAGCCCACGTGACTGGGGAGCCCCGGGGAGCCCTGAGTCTCTCAACCAGAGCTGGAGGGACCCGTGGCAGGCGTGGCGGGACAAGTCTCTGCCGTGCCGGGCTCGGACACGGCCACGCTGACACTCATCTCACACAATTGCTGGCTTCCTGTTCGTACAAAAGAAGAAAAACAGGATGTCCAGGGCGGCTTCTGTCTGAACGAAGAAGACAAGCGAGCTCTGTGAGCCCCAGGGCTCAGCAGTGAGAGGACAGGGTGCCTGGGAGGGCCCTGGGGGACACACCCCGCTCAGCACACAGCACCCCATGCACCCCAACTCAGGGAGACCACGCAGGGGCACGGGGTCCGAGAAGGGCGGGTGGGGCTTGGAGCTGACACCGAAGGACCTCCCAGACCCACCCTCCGGCCCAGAAGCCCCGGCCAGCCCTCCCTGAGGTCACCTCCTCCTGCAGCAGCTTCTGGGGCCTTTGGTCCCCAGCGTGGAGGTTCGGCCGGAGCTCCGTGGGTGGCCTCGGCCCCAGCTCCGTGGGTGGCCTCGGCCCCCACCTCCACATCCAGGCCCAAGTTCACTGAATTCGCCAAGTTCATCAGTGCCGCACCAATGCCTGCAGACAGGCAGGTCTAGGACGCTGAGACAGATGGCCCTGGCCAGGAGGCTGACCCCTGACCCCGAACCCCGCTCCTCGGAACCGTGTGGGTGGGGGCAGAGCGGGGTAGCTGTGTATTAGGACACCTAAAAGAAACTCAAGCTCAAGAATAAAAGTCCCACAGTCCCCTGAATGTGGATTCACATCCAAGAGCTGGGCTACTTCTCCCTGGGGGGCTGAATCATGGTCCTTACCCAGCACCAGTGCCCGGTGCCTGCACTGGCTTCCCCCTCAGCCACCCTCCTCAAAACGTGGGGTCGGCCTGACGGTGTCCAGGCAGAGGCGGCCAGGACGGTTCCACCATCTGTCCCCAGGACGGTTCCCCAACTGACACCCCCGCGCCAGCCGACGGGAGGACAGGTGGTTGCAGGGACGCAGGATGGGCAGAACACAGGGACGCCACCCGGCTAACGGGGTTGCCTTCGCCTTGAGACACAGACACGCTTGGGAAACTGTGGGCTGTGGAGTGGACGGCGCCGAAGGCTCTGTTATTCTCGACACTCTACCATAAAGAGGGGGTAAGAAACATAGGGGGCTTTTTATCCACAGGGTTGGGGGCACAGAAGCCCCAGGAACTGAGGCCGATCCCAGCAGCGGACGCTGGGCAGGGACACCAGGCAGCGGATGCTGGGCAGTGGATGCCAGCAGTGGATGTTGGGCAGTGGATACTGGCAGGGCAGGGGACACCAGGCAGTGGATGCTGGGCAGTGGATGCTGGCAGGGGACACCCGGCCTCAGGGCAGGAAGTCTGTGACACGGTTTTCACAAGCCCCCGAGTGGGTCTCCCCTACAGCCGGCTCTCCTCTCGGGGCCTGGGTCACAAAGCTCACGGCCCGTCTCCAAGGCCGTCCCACACCTGCCAGCAGCATCAGACTCCGCGGCACTGAGAGTAGAAGAGCCCGGCCGCCCAGACCACACCCCACGCGCTGTGGTGACCTGAATGCCCACGGGTCCGGGCACCTGCTATCAGCGCAGCGCCCTGCCTGGGTCAGCCCTCTGACCGCCCACGGACAGCAGAAAGGGCCAGCCCACGGCCTCAGCTCCCCTCAGAGACCCCATGGCACCTCCCACAGGCATGTCCTGAGAGGCCGCACCCACCCACCACACACTGGGGCCTCCGTCCCTTTGCCGTGAGTCTGTGTCCTGGTGGCGTTCTGGCCTCCGGGGACAGCTGAGACGGGGCCACCCCCTCCAGCCCAACCATCTCTGGTCTCGGATTCCACCCACATCTGCCTGTGCTCAGCTGCAGCAGGGCGGGGGACATGATAAGGACGGAGGCGGCAACAAGACCCCAAGCCCGGCAGGCGGCATGTGCCCTCCACCTCGGCTCACCGCAGAGGACCGCCGGCGTCTGCAGAGTGAGGTGAAGGGGGTCCCGGAGGTCCAGCATCTGGCACGGGGCCCCTTGCTCTGTCTGTCAACACAGTGGCCCACAACCCCAGCACAGCACCGTCTCTCATCCGTCATGGGTCCCCTCACCCTCAGTCCTACTCACTTGCCTCATCCATGAAGCCAGGGCCTTGGAGACAGAACCTGACCCAGCCTGAGCCCAAGCTGCCTCTGCTGGGAAGGCAGGATGAGGGGGAGAGCCCACCGTTCGCTGCTGTGGACCCCACAGGGAGGCAGAGAGGGAAAGGGCGGTACCAGCCCAGGGGGCACGAGGCAGATGCCACTTAGAGACAGTGAGGACATTGAGGTGCTGGGATGCTCGGAGTGAGAGGGACAGAGAGGGGACAGTGAGGCCGGCAGGGAGCTGGGACTCTGGGAACCAGGTGGATGCATGCAGAGAGGGACAGAGAGATCCCCAAATTTCATTCTGCAACCGCAGGTCAGAAAATCTGCTGAAGAAAAGATCCTACCTACAACAGAAATCTTGGAAGATGAAATGCCTGTTTTTAAAAAGTAACAGACCCGGCATGGTGGCTCACGCCTGTAATCCCAGCACTCTGGGAGGCCGAGGCGGGCAGATCACCTGAGGTCAGGAGTTCGAGACCAGCCTGGCCAACATGGCGAAACCCCGTCTCGCCAAAATTACCCAAATACAAAAATTACCCAAGTGTGGTGGTGGGTGCCTGTAATCCCAGCTACTTAGGAGGCTGAGGCAGGAGAATCACTTGAACCCGGGAAGCGGAGGTTGCAGCGAGCCGAGGTTGCGCCACTGCACTCCAGCCTGGGTGACAGAGCGAGACTCTGTCAAAAAAAAAAAAAAAAAAAAAAAAAGGCCGGGCGCGGTGGCTCACACCTGTAATCCCAGCACTTTGGGAGGCCGAGGCAGGCGGATCATGAGGTCAGGAGGTCGAGACCATCCTGGCTAACACGGTGAAACCCCATCTCTACTAAAAAAACACAAAAAATGAGCCGGGCGTGGTGGCGGGTGTCTGTGGTCCCAGCTACTTGGGAGGCTGAGGCAGGAGAATGGCGTGAACCTGGGAGGCGGAGGTTGCAGTGAGCCAAGATCGTGCCACTGCACTCCAGCCTGGGCAACAGAGCAAGACTCTGTCGCAAAAAAAAAAAAAAAATTAGATAAATAAAAATTACACAAATAAATAAAAACTAAAAAGATAACAGTATGTTCTGGGTGGTTTTACATAAATTAACTCCTTCAATATTCACACAGAAATGAGGCCCAGTATTGGTGTCAGGATCATCATTCAGATGAGAAAACAGAGAGGTTAGGTAGCGTGGCCCGGTCACACAGCGAGGAAGATGAGCCCTCTCTGCTGGCAGGTGTGGGAGGGCATTTTCACGGTTTTATGAGGCCAGCTGTGACTTCCCTCCTGTCTCCCTCACGTCACCCTCATGTCACAGCCTGAGGTTTGGCTCCGCAGCCTTGGAGGCAGAGAAAGCGCCACCCCCACTGCCAGCTGGGCCTGGGCAGGCGCCGGGCCAGGCCAGCTCAGCCTCCTTCAGTGGAGCCGAGGAGAGAAAGGCCCGGGGGGCCTCCTGGCCAGGTCAAGGCCAGTGGACGCTGAGGGCAGGGGGCGAGGACACAGTGAGGGTGGCCCAGAGGCTGCCAAAAAGTGCCTGTGACCTCGTCGTGGGACTGGGACAAGCCCGTCCCCAGGGTCCTGGAGGCGGATCTGGTGCCCACACCTCTGGGGCACCCATGGTGGGGTGGAGGTGGCCTGCTCGGCATGGAGAGGGGCAGGGCGGCCTCGGCAGCTTCTCCTTCCCCCGCTCCCAGCAGGGCCTTGGCTGCTGCCTTTCTTCAAGTGTCCCCACGTCCACCCACAGCCACAGCCCACCAGTGAGGCCGCTGAGAGGGAGGCGTCTCCAGGAACCTGCGCATTCACTGTGCATTACGAGAGCGGCATGTGCTCATCATGGAGCTTCGTAGGCAAAGTGGCCTCTCCTGCGGGCCCTGCCCTGTTCACTGCCGTGTCCACGCTGGGTGGGTGCTGAGGAGCCCATCTGGAGTGTGGACGCTGGATGTGAGGCTGGCCATGTCCCCAGCCCCAGGCACCTCAGCAGGCCCAAGCTGTAGGGCAGGGGCCTCCTCCGGGAAGCCAGGGCAGCCTCAGCCTTGGAGGCTCCCATTGTCTGGAGCCCAGCAAGACGGGGAGGAGCGGCGGATGTGGACGGAAAGGGGACCCAGACCGGCAGGCTTCCTGGAGCTGCTGCATCTGCCAGAGGGCCGGCCTCCCCGCCACACCCCACCGCCCGCCGGCCCTGGTGCTTCCTGGAGCTGCTGCATCTGCCAGACGGCCGGCCTCCCCGCCCCACCCCACCGCCCACAGGCCCTGGTGCCGAGCCGCAGTTCACTGCCGTCTGTGGGACCCTGAATTTCCCAAGGAAGGCTCAAGCGCCGCCTGGAAACCCCGAATCAGGTGGACGTGGGCAACGTGGCCTTTCTGACCTCAACTGCGCCTGATCGTGCAAAAGCTGAAGGTTTTTATTTTTCTTGAGATGGAATCTCGCTCTGTCCCCCAGGCTGGAGTGCAATGACACGACCTCGGCTCACTGGAACCTCCACCTCCTGGGTTCAAGCAGTTCTCCTGCCTCAGCCTCCCAAGTAGCTGGGACTACAGGCGCCCGCCACCATGTCCAGCTAATTTTTGTATTTTTAGTAGAGATGGAGTTTCACCATGTTGGCCAGGATGGTCTCGATCTTCTGACCTCGTGATACTCCCGCCTTGGCCTCTCACAGTACTGGGATTACAGGCGTGAGCCACCGCGCCTGGCCAAGGCTGAAGTTTTAGGAGGAAAGGAATCTGTGAGCGCAGTGGACGTTCGGATGGAGAATGTTTCCTGGCCTCGGGGGAGGGAGAGAGGAACAGGAGCTCAGCCCCCTTCTCCTGCCCCCTGACGATGCCTCCTGACCCGGTGCGGGAGAGCCTCTGTACAACAGGCCAGAGGTGGCCACGTGGACTCTCCCCCCATGACCTGGACCAGGCACTCTACCTAAAAGGACAAACCCAGGCCTGGCTGTCAGGGGCAGCATCCCAGGGGCCACAGACACGGATGTCCTGCTCGGTGACCAGGGTGGCACGGACAGGTGTCCAGGCAGCGAGGCGGGGCCAGCACAGGGGCCAGGACACCTCCCGGGAAGAAGCTGACCCAGAGCCTGAGTAGGGGAGCCCGCTGGGAGGGTTGAGCTGGGGCCTCTTGTGGGGCTGGCCTTGTTGACAGAGCTGGACACTAACCACGTAAGGGCAGATGCCTAAAGCAGCACAGGAAGGATGGGGGGATGTGGCCATTCCAGGAGGCGCCAGACTGTTCCAGGGGGCACTGTGTCTGTCCCAGGGAGCACCAGGCCGTTCCGGGGGGCCTTGTCTGCTCCAGAGGGCGCCGAGGCTGTTCCGGGGGCTCTGTGTCTGTTCTGGGGGGGCCGTGTCTGTTCCAGGGAGCACCAGGCTGTTCCAGGGGAGGCCATGTCTGTTCTGGGGGTGCCGAGGCTGTTCCGGGGGGCGCCGAGGCTGTTCCAGGGGACATCGAGGCTGTTCCAGGGAGTGCCATGTCTGTTCTGGGGGCGCTGGGGCTGTTCCGGGGGGCGCCATGTCCGTTCCAGGGGGTGCCTAGGCTGTTCCAGGGGGTGCCGAGGCTGTTCCAGGGGGTGCGAGGCTGTTCCAGGGGTGCCAAGGCTGTTCCGGGGAGTGCCATGTCTGTTCCAGGGAGTGCCATGTCTGTCTGTTCCAGGGAGTGCCATGTCTGTTCCAGGGGGCGCCGAGGCTGTTCCGGGGGCGCCAGGCTATTCCAGGGAGTGCCATGTCTGTTCCAGGGGGCGCCAAGGCTGTTCCGGGGAGTGCCATGTCTGTTCCAGGAGCGCCAGGCTGTCCAGTGTGTGTCCAGGGGCGCCCGAGGCTGTTCCGGGGAGCGCCATGTCTGTTCCGGGGGGGCGGGGGCGGGAGGCGTTGTCCGGGGGGCGCGAGGTGGGGGGGCCAGTGTCCAGGGGGCGCCGAGGCTGTTCCGGGGAGTGCCATGTCTGTTCCGGGCACGCGGAGGCTGTTCTGGGGAGCGCCATGTCTGTTCCAGGGGGTGCCGAGGCTGTTCCAGGGAGCGCCATGTCTGTTCCAGGAGACGCCGAGGCTGTTCCGGGGAGCGCCATGTCTGTTCCAGGGGGTGCCGAGGCTGTTCCGGGGAGTGCCATGTCTGTTCCGGGGGGCGCCGAGGCTGTTCCGGGGAGTGCCATGTCTGTTCCAGGAGACGCTGAGGCTGTTCCGGGGAGCGCCATGTCTGTTCCGGGCATGCCGAGGCTGTTCCGGGGAGCGCCATGTCTGTTCCGGGGGCGCCAAGGCTGTTCCGGGGAGTGCCATGTCTGTTCCGGGCATGCCGAGGCTGTTCCGGGGAGTGCCATGTCTGTTCCAGGGGGTGCCGAGGCTGTTCCGGGGAGTGCCATGTCTGTTCCGGGGGGCGCCGAGGCTGTTCCGGGGAGTGCCATGTCTGTTCCAGGAGACGCTGAGGCTGTTCCGGGGAGCGCCATGTCTGTTCCGGGCATGCCGAGGCTGTTCCGGGGAGCGCCATGTCTGTTCCGGGGGCGCCAAGGCTGTTCCGGGGAGCGCCATGTCTGTTCCGGGCATGCCGAGGCTGTTCTGGGGAGTGCCATGTCTGTTCCGGGCATGCCGAGGCTGTTCCGGGGAGTGCCATGTCTGTTCCAGGGGGTGCCGAGGCCTGTTCCGGGGAGTGCCATGTCTGTTCCAGGGGGTGCCGAGGCTGTTCCGGGGAGTGCCATGTCTGTTCCAGGGGGTGCCGAGGCTGTTCCGGGGAGTGCCATGTCTGTTCCAGGGGGTGCCGAGGCTGTTCCGGGGAGTGCCATGTCTGTTCCAGGAGACGCCGAGGCTGTTCCAGGAGACGCCGAGGCTGTTCCAGGGAGCGCCATGTCTGTTCCAGGAGACGCCGAGGCTGTTCCAGGAGACGCCGAGGCTGTTCCGGGGAGCGCCAAGGCTGTTCCGGGGAGTGCCATGTCTGTTCCAGGAGACGCCGAGGCTGTTCCGGGGAGTGCCATGTCTGTTCCGGGGGGTGCCGAGGCTGTTCCGGGGAGTGCCATGTCTGTTCCAGGGGGTGCCGAGGCTGTTCCGGGGAGCGCCATGTCTGTTCCAGGGGGTGCCGAGGCTGTTCCGGGGAGCGCCATGTCTGTTCCGGGGGTGCCGAGGCTGTTCCGGGGAGCGCCATGTCTGTTCCGGGGGGCGCCAAGGCTGTTCCGGGGAGTGCCATGTCTGTTCCGGGCACGCGGAGGCTGTTCCGGGGAGCGCCATGTCTGTTCCAGGGGGTGCCGAGGCTGTTCCGGGGAGCGCCATGTCTGTTCCAGGGGGTGCCGAGGCTGTTCCGGGGCCCTGCTAGCTGGGGTGCTGCACTTTGAAGACATCCCACTCTGCTTAGGTGGAGAAAAGGCTGTAGAAGCCCGTGGGTGCCTGTGCAGGGAGAGTCAGCTCTGTGCTGAGGCGAAGCCAGGGTCCCATGCGCTCCCCGGCCCCGAGGGCGGTCTCTCCAGGGGAGGTAACGGCCTCATCCCACACAGGGGCAGGGCCGGGGCCCGCAGATGGCCTCAGAGGAGGCGGTGGATGAAAGGAAGGGTGAGGGGGTCTGGGCCCATCCCTAGAGGGACAGGTGTGTGGTCAGGGCACCACAGGACAGCCAGGGTTGTGCCTGCTGAGGGGGCCACATCCACACCAACCCCCGCCCAGCTCAGAGGCGGCCCCTCCCCGAGCACGCGGTGACCTGGCTACATCAGGGAAGGCGACATGCCCGGAGGTGCCCCCACAGCCCTCAGCACCCACTGGGACACAGAAGAGGAGGGCAGAGAGGAAGCCCCTGGAGGGGTCCAAGGCCCAAGGAGGCAGCTGCGTGGGATAGGGAAACTCAGGCAGAGAGCCTGGGCCGCTGCCACGTGGGAGCGGGGCTTTCACCGGGGAGAGGCCATGGCCGTGCCCCATGGAGGGGCTGCCAGGCAGGGCATGTGCAGGGTGGGCCTGGGCAGAGGCCAGGGGGCGGTGAGTGAAAAGGCAGTAAACCCACAACAAACTGGGGGTCTGCAGCCCAGGGCGAGGCGGCCGGGCCAGGGCCTTACAGCTCTCACTGCTGTTTACAAGGACTGCAGGGTGAAGGACATGAAGGGGCCCCGGCCCCCCCTTCCCACCCTCTGCCCACAAAGCCACGGCCCTGGACAGCTCCCATTGGGGCCGAGCCCCTTCCAGGAGGCTTCCTGCCCCGGCCCGTCCTCGGCACAGACAGCAGCTGAGGCTTGGGCTGACCCCTCTGGCACTAGGCAGCTCCACTCCTTCCCAGCCTCCGCTTCCCCAACCCCGGCCTCCCAGCCTCTGCTTCCCTAACCCTGGCCTCTCAGCCTCCGCTTCCCTAACCCCGGCCCCGTCTTCAACTTGCAGGGTCTTGATCTGTAGGAACAGGAGGGAGGGAGGCTGCACCTCCCCTCGGGCTGTTTATCCTCAGCACTGAATCTGCCAGGGCAGCTGAGCGGGGATGCAGCCTCCCCGGCTTTGCCCACAGGGGAAGGCGCCTCTCATTTCTCTTTTTTAACCTGAAAAAGCTGCTGAGAGGGCAGATGTTCTTAACTCCAAGGGATGAAAAATGCCTCAGTTTAAAAAACTAGGAACCCCAAAGGCCACCATGGAACTGCCCGAGACCCAAGAGGCTGTGGGTTCCCTGAGCCCCAGGAGGCGGCGCTGAGCCCCCAAGGGGATTTCGGGCCCTCCGCCTGGCACCCCGAGGGACAGAGGGGACCAGAGCTCCCGCCTCCGCGGCCAGCCCTGAGCGGCTGTGCTGTCCCTGCCACCTCCCCCGGATCCTGTCACAGGCCCGGCACCAGGCCACGCACGCTGGGGCCCAAGGAGGCGGCCTGTCCCGACCCCCGAGGACAGCAAGGCCACACTGGGGCCTCTGGACTCACAGGGTCCAAGCCATGGACACTGTAGAGAGGCCGGCAGCTAGGGGCCAGCAGCCTGGCCCTCGTCACCGAGTATAGAGTGGACGCCACCACCCCCCATGCACCCCCACGCACCTCCCCCCACAGCCCCAGGGAGACTCGGCACCATCAGCCTCAGACTCACCCGTGCGGTGGCGCTCGCCAGCGGCAGGGTCACCAGTGGGGTCTCCTAGGTCCATCCTCAGGGCTGGGCCGAGGACGCTGGCAGGCGGCTAGGAACGAGGATCTGCAGAAACAGACGATCAGGTGGGGTCCCTGAATGAAGAGCCCACTGCAACAGGCAGCCGCGCGGAGCCCACGCCCGTAGCCCCTGGAGGTGGTGGAGGGACCCGGTGCCTGGGGGGGGCCCAAGTGGGACCCCCAGTCGCTGAGCATAGCTGGCAGCTCCACACTCCTCTCCCAGCTGGGGTGACGGCTGCCAAGTTTGGACCCTGCATTCCAGTTCCCTGCCAAACCGTCCCAGCTTTCAGCAGGGAGGGCAGGGGGTGGGAGGGGCCCGGGGGGGGGCACAGTAGACAGACCCTCGTGGGCGTGCAGAGGGGCCTGTTCTTGAGGACAGCGTGACCCCCCTTGCCATGTCCCCCTCAGGCTGTGTGTCCTGCCCCTGAGGGAGCCACATGGGACAGAGGTGCTGTCCTCCAGAGGGCAAGGGCGCGGGCAGGACCAGGGACCTCGGAGAGACGCCCTCAAGGCTGACCCAGCACGTGGCTCTGTTAGAATCCAGGCGGCCACTGACAGCTCTCATCCCAGGCAGGCCCCAGCCTCCCTCAGAGTGCTTTTTTTTCTTTTTTTTCTTTTTCTTTCTTTTTTGTGGAGACAGAGTCTCTCTGTGATGCCCAGGTTGGAGTGCAGTGGGGCGATCTCAGCTCACTGCAACCTCTGCCTCCCGGATTCAAGCAATTCCCCTGTCTCAGCCTCCCTAGGAGCTGGGATTACAGGTACTCACCATCATGCCTGGCTAATTTTTGTATTTTTAGTGGAGACGAGGTTTCACCATGTTGGTTAGGCTGGTCTCGAACTCCTGACCTCAGGTGATCTGCCTGCCTCAGCCTCCCAAAGTGCTGGGACTACAGGCGTGAGCCACCGCTCCTGGCCCCTGGGAGTGTTTTTGATGCAAAACCCTCATCTACACTTACGAGGGTTACCCTTCTCCTTCAATCTGCTTACACAAGGCTGCATAAAAAGACTTTCTTTGAGTGCATAGCTTTAGTTTGAATCACACACAGCAGTTACACAAAGCTCAGCATGTGAACCCCGAATCCTAACACAGGCGCGCAGGAGAGAGCTGTGCTGCCCTCCCCCAGGCAGCCCTCACAGCGGCCATTCCCGGGGAGACGGACCTGTGTGTTTCTCAGCCACACGCGGCCCCAGGCGGCCATTCCGGGGGAGACGGACCTGTGTGTTTCTCAGCCACACGCAGCACAGTCACTTCTTGGCCTTCAGTTTTACACGTTACCGACAGCTCCGCCCAGACAGGGTAAGAATCTGTCTTACCTGCCGGCCAACACACACCCCTAAACACACAACAACACAACCTCCTAAAAAAGGTTACGTGGACATCATCTGTGGACTCAGGACTGACAGAGGCCGTTCCCAGCGGTGTCACGTGGAGGTTAGGATGCCTTTTCCTTTCTCACGTGGGCTGCTCCAGACTCCTGCTCCGCCATGGGGAGGGACTGCGTCTCTCCCACCGCAAACGATGTAAAACTGGATGATATATCTTAGGAAACCAGTTTCTGGGCAACAGGCAGTGTGAGGCCGCATTTCCTGGCAGCAGCCAGTGCCCCAGGCAGCCCCAGGACAGCTGCTCCCCACGCTGGAGCCCGGGCTGGGTACAGTGTCCCACCACGCCGAGGGGGCTGCTGGGGAACGCACACCTGCAGGAGGGGCTGCTGGGGCAGCGCGTGTGTGGGCAGGAGGACCCCCGAGCCTCCCAGGACCCGTGGCCCCAGGGCTGAGAATACAGTGGAGATACTGGAGGCCACACAGCGCCCGACACACTGCAGTCCAGCCCAGCCAAGAGGAAGGACCCCATCAACACACAATCAGGACCAGACGGCCACAGCTGAAGGCCACACTGAGAGGAAGGCCTGCTCCAGATCCTCCCGCCAGATCCAGACCAAGCCCGCGAAAGCCAGAGAAGTCAAGTCCCACCCAGCTTCGGAAGCTTGAGAAAGGCCCTGGGGTCTCTGAAGAGCCCCTGACAAAATGTCAAGAAACAACCCAAGTTCAAGGGACTCAGCCAGAAGCTGAACAGCCACCGGAGCAAAAAACGACGCTCTTCAGAGGATGAGACCTAAATCCAGAGTTTCCACAATGGATAATTCATGAAACTCAGTGCATAATAAAAATCACAAGACCTCAAAAGACTCCAGAAAATATGAACCATAAACAAGCAGAAAAACACAAAAAACAGAGAACAGAAAGCAACTTCGAGGAAGGCCTCAAAGTTACTGGTGTTAGCAAAAACTTTAACACGATTGCAACCGTGTTCACGGAATGAACAGAAAACATGTTCAAACAGTTAAAGGAGGCTGAGCGCAGTTTGGGAGGCTGAGGCGGGAGGATCGCTTGAGCCCAGGAGTTTGAGACCATCCTAGGCAACATGGTCAAACTCTGTACAAAAAAATTAAAATGTAGCTGGGTGTGGTGGCTCACACCTGTGGTTCCAGCTACTCAGGAAGCTGAAGCAGAAGAGTCGCTGGAGCCCCAGAGATCAAGGCTGCAGTGAGCCGAGATCGCACCACTGCCTTCCAACCTGGGTGACAGAGCGAGACCATGTCTCAAGAAAAACCCAAAAAACCATGAATAAAGTTAAAAAATATGGTTTTAATGAGTAAAAGGAGAGAAATGAAGATTATATGAAACTACATAAAATAACTAAATGGAAACTCTGCAATAAAAGGTAAATCACGGAATGTGTTTGACTCACTGACTGTGCTTCACAGCAGGTGGATGGCAGGTGAGTTGGTGAATCTGAAAACAGATCAAAGGAGGATCAGATTGAAAGAACGAGGGGGAAAGACAGAAGGAACTGGCTCCATGGTTCACAGCCGGGCGTCCTCTGTTCCCCTGGTGAACAGCCCTGTCTGCAGCACTGCACACCTGGCTCTGGGGTTCACATGCTTTGTGGACACGTCCATTCCCCAGCCTCTGCCTGCCTTCGTCTGGATGGCTGCACTGAAGCCCTGCTTGCCCTGGACCCCCTTCTCTCTTGTCCCCTGCGCTCCCTGAAGTTCACCTCCTAGTTCTAAGGGAGCACCTTTTCCAGGAGCACCTCAGGCAGAACCACAAGGGAGGAGCACTGAGTAGCCCTTTGCTTGTCTGAGAACGTCCCCATGATACGTGTGCACCCATGTCCCCGTGACACACAGGCAACCACGTCCCTGTGACACACAGGCAACCACGTCCTTGTGACACACATGCACCCATGTCCCCAAGACACACAGGCAACCACGTCCCCGTGACACACAGGCAACCATGTCCTTGTGACACACGTGCACCCATGTCCCCAAGACACACAGGCAACCACATCCCTGTGACACACAGGCAACCACGTCCTTGTGACACACGTGCACCCATGTCCCCAAGACACACAGGCAACCATGTCCCCATGACACATGTGCACCGATGTCCCCAAGACACACAGGCAACCACGTCCCCGTGACACACGTGCACCCACGTCCCCAAGACACATGTGCACCCACGTCCCCAGGACACACAGGCAACCACGTCCCCAAGACACACGTGCACCCACGTCCCCAAGACACACAGGCAACCACGTCTCCATGACACACAGGCAACCACGTCCCCATGACACAGGCACATCCATGTCCCGTGACACACGCACGCTGCACCTCCACTGGAAGCCTGGCTGTGTGTGGCTGTGGGGCAAGGGTCATTCTCCTGGCGGTCATGGTAATGCCCCTCTACTGTCTTCTAGCCTCAGGAGTTGCTGAGAAATCTGATGCCCCTGACTCGAGTGCCCGCGTCTTCTGGGGAGACCCCGGGCCGTGGCCGGATCCCAGCAGGATGGACGTGGCGTGGTCCCCTGGGGGCTCTGTGGCCACCCTTCTGCATGTGGCTTCCCGATGCTGTCCTGCCCTCCACGCCCTCAGTTCTGTCCTCAGGAACTCCTGCTGTTTAGAACTTACACTTTCTGGGAATAACTTTGTCTTCTCATCTTTCCTCCTCTGCCTTTTTGGGAGATTTCCTGAACTTATTCTGCAACTCTCTCATTGAATGGTTCATTTCTGCTATCACAAATTTAATACTATCCACGAGTTCTGGTTTTCTGAAGCTTTTTTCGAGGGTCTCCTCTCTTATTCCTGGCTTCTTTTCCTACCCCCCATATTAGTTTATTTTCATGCTGCTGATAAAGACATATCTGAAACTGGGAACAAAAAGAGGTTTAATTGGACTTATGGTTCCACATGGCTGGAGAGGCTTCAGAATCATGGTGGGAGGCGAAAGGCACTTCTTACATGGTGGTGGCAAGAGAAAATGAGAGCCGGGTACAGTGGCTCACTCCTGTAACGTCAGCACTTTGGGAGACTGAGGTGGGCAGTTCACCTGAGGTCAGGAGTTCATGACCAGCCTGGCCAACATGGCGAAACCCTGTCTTTACTAAAAATACAAAAAGTAGCCAGGCATGGTGGTGATGCCTCCCAGCTACTCAGGAGGCGGAGGCAGGAGAATCACTTGAACCTGGGAACAGGGGTTGCAGTGAGCTGAGATTGCGCCATTGCACTCCAGCCTGGGTGACAGAGCAGAACTCCATCTCAAAAAAAAAAAAAAAAGAGAGAAAATGAGGAAGAAGCAAAAGAGGAAGCCCCTGATAAACCCGTCAGATCTCATGAGACTTACTCAATATCACAAGAATAGCGTGGGAAAAACTGGCCCCCATGATGTAATTACTCCCACTGGGTCCCTCCCATAACACGTGGGAATTCTGGGAGATACAATTCGAGTTGAGATTTGGGTGGGGACACAGCCAAACCATATCATTCCACCCCTGGCCCCTCCAAATCTCACGTCCTCACATTTCAAAACCAATCATGCCTTCCCAACAGTCCCTCAAAGTCTCAACTTATTTCAGCATTAAAAAATCAGGAAACAACAGGTGCTGGAGAGGATGTGGAGAAATAGGAACACTTTTACACTGTTGGTGGGACTGTAAACTAGTTCAACCATTGTGGAAGTCAGTGTGGCGATTCCTCAGGGATCTCGAACTAGAAATACCATTTGACCCAGCCATCCCATTACTGGGTATATACCCAAAGGACTATAAATCATGCTGCTATAAAGACACATGCACACGTATGTTTATTGCGGCACTATTCACAATAGCAAAGAGTTGGAACCAACCCAAATGTCCAACAACAACAGACTGGATTAAGAAAATGTGGCACATATACACCATGGAATACTATGCAGCCATAAAAAATGATGAGTTCGTGTCCTTTGTAGGGACATGGATGAAACTGGAAAACATCATTCTCAGTAAACTATCGCAAGGACAAAAAACCAAACACCGCATGTTCTCTCTCATAGGTGGGAATTGAACAATGAGAACTCATGGACACAGGAAGGGGAACATCACACTCCGGGGACTGTTGTGGGGTGGGGGAGGGGGGAGGGACAGCATTAGGAGATACACCTAATGCTAAATAACGAGTTAATGGGTGCAGGAAATCAACATGGCACGTGGATACATATGTAACAAACCTGCACATTGTGCACATGTACCCTAAAACCCTAAAGTATAATAAAAAAATAAATTAAAAAAATAAAACAAAAAAAAAACAAAAAAAAAACAAAAAAAAAACACCAAAAAAAAAAAAAAAAAAAAAAGTCCACAGTCCAAAGTCTGATCTGAGACAAGGCAAGTCCCTTCCGCCTATGAGCCCATAAAATCAAAAGCAAGTTAGTTACTTCCTAGATACAATGGGGATACAGGTATTCAGTACATACAGCCGTTCTGGGCTGGGCGCAGTGGCTCATTCCTATAATCCCAGCGCTTTGGGAGGCCGAGGTGGGTGGATCACCTGAGGTCGGGAGTTTGAGACCAGCCTGACCAACATGGAGAAACCCCGTCTCTACTAAAAATACAAAATTAGCCGGGCGTGGTGGCACCCACCTATAGTCCCAGCTACTCAGGAGGCTGAGGCAGGAGAATCACTCGAACCTGGGAGGCAGAGGTTGCAGTGAGCTGAGATTGCGCCATTGCACTCCAGCCTGGGCAACAGAGCGAGACTCCATCTCAAAAAAAAAAAAAAGTTCCAAATGGGAGAAATTGGACAAAATAAAGGGATGACAGGCCCCATGCAAGTCTGAAATCCAGAAGGGTGGTCAAATTTGAAAGCTCCAAAATGATCTCCCTTGACTCCAGGTCTCACATCCAGGTCATGCTGATGCAAGAGGTGGGTTCCCACGGTCCTGGGCAGCTCCGCCCCTGTGGCTCTGCAGGGTACAGCCACCCTCCCAGCTGCTTTCACGGGTGGTGTTGAGTGTCTGCTGCTTTTCCAGGCACATGGTGCAGGCTGTCGGTGGATCTACCATTCTGGCATCTGGATGACAGTGGCCTGCTTCTCACAGTTCCACTAGGCTGTGTCCTGGTAGGGACTCTGTGGGGGGATCCCACCCATTTCCTTCTTTTTTTTTTTTTTTTTTTTGAGATGGAGTCTCGCTCTGTTGCCCAGGCTGGAGTGCAGTGGCGTGATCTCAGCTCACTGCGAGCTCCACCTCCCAGGTTCCTGCCATTCTCCTGCCTCAGCCTCCTGAGTAGCTGGGACAACAGGCGCCTGCCATGACACCCGACTAAATTTTTTTGTATTTTTAGTAGAGATGGGGTTTCACCGTGTTAGCCAGGACGGTCTTGATCTCCTGAGCTTGTGATCTGCCTGCCTCCGCCTCCCAAAGTGCTGGTATTACAGACATGAGCCACCGTGCCCGGCCTCCACCCATTTCCCTTCTGCACTACCCTCGCAGAGGTTATCCATGAGGGCCCCGCCCTGCAGCAAACTTTTGCCTGGACATTTAGGCATTTCCAAACATCTGAAATCTAGGCAGAGGTTCCCAAACCTCAATTCCTGACTTCTGTGGACCCACAGGCTCAACACCACATGGAAGCTGCCAAGGCTTGGGGCTTCCACCCTCTGAAGCCATGGCCCGAGCTCTATGTTGGCCCCTTTCAGCCATGGCTGGATTGTCTGGGACATGGGGCACCAAGTCCCTAGACTGCACACAGCACAGGAACCCAGGGCCTGGCCCCAAAAAACACTTTTTCCTCCTGGGCCTCCAGGCCTATGATGGGAGGGGCTGCCATGAAGGTCTCTGACATGACCTGGAGACATTTTCCCCATCGTCTTGGGGATGAACATTGGCCTCCTTGCTACTTATGCAAATTTCTGCAGCCGGCTTGAATTTGTCCTGAAAAAATTGGTTTTTCTTTTCTACTGCGTCAGGTTGCACATTTTCTGAATTTTTATGCTGTTTCCCTTTTTAAACATAATTCTTTTTTTGTTTTGTTTTTGAGACGGAGTCTTGCTCTGTCACCAGGCTGGAGTGCAGTGGCGTGATCTTGGCTCACTGCAACCTCTGCCTTCCTGGTTCAAGTGATTCTCTTGCCTCAGCCTCCCGAGTAGCTGGGATTACAGGTGTGTGCCACCACGCCCGGCTAATTTTTGTATTTTTAGTAGAGATATGGTTTCACCATATTGGTCAGGTTGGTCTTGAACTCCTGACCTCATGATCCGCCCGTCTCAGCCTCCCAAAGTGTTGGGATTACAGGCGGGAGCCATTGCGCCCAGTCCCAGAATGCTTTTAACAGCATCCAACGCACCTTTTGAATGCTTTGCTGCTTAGAAATTTCTTCCACCAGATACCCTAAATCATATCTCTCTCAAGGTCAAACTTCCATAAATCTCTAGGACAGGCGCAAAATGCCGCCAGTCTCTTTGCTAAAAGATAACAAGAGTCATCTTTGCTCCAGTTCTCAACAAGTTCCCCATCTCCATCTGAGACCATCTCAGCCTGGACCTTATTGTTCATATCACTATCAACATTTTTGTCAAAGCTATTCAGCAAGTCTCTAGGAGGTTCCAAACTTTCCCACATCTTCCTGTCTTCTGGGCCCTCCAAACTGTTCCAACCTCTGCTGGTTACCCAGTTCCAAGTTGCTTCCACATTTTTGGGTATCTTTTCAGCAATACCCCACTCTAGTGGTACCAATTTACTGCATTAGCCTGTTTTCACGCTGCTGATAAAGACATACCTGAGACTGAGAACAAAAACAAGTTTAATTGGACTCACATTTCCACATGGCTGGGGAGGCCTCAGAATCACGGTGGAAGGCGAAAGGCACTTCTTACATGGTGGCAGCAAGAGAAAATGAGGAGGAACCAAAAGTGGAAAGCCCGATAAAGCCATCATATCTCGTGAGTCGTATTCACTACCATGGGAACAGCATGGGAAAGACCAGCCCCCAGGATTCAATTACTGCTCCCTGGGTCCCTCCCACAACAGGTGGGAATTCTGGGAGACACAATTCAAGTTGAGATGTGGGTGAGGACACAGCCAAAGCATATCACCTGCCTCGGGAGACCCTGTGGCTCGGCTTGGCTCATTTCCTGCAGGATCCCTGGCGCTGACCCCTCTCCTCTCCATGGCAGTGTGGGGACTGCTATGCGTATCTAAGAGTGAGGCGCTAGTCATCTGCTTGGAAATGGGTTGGGGGCACCCCAGGAGTGGGGCCCCACTGTGAGTGACCTGAGGGGCCCCGGAAGATGCAGACCCAACCGCATCTCCTCCCGGCTGGTCTGTCCAGGAAAAAGCCCTCCCAGCCGCATCTGCTAGCCACCGAGTTTGGGGGCACAGACAGGAAGCTGCAGACCCCATTCCTCTGCAGCCCTCCCCACCCTCAGCCCAGCTGCAGCAGCAGCCAGAACACCCTGGCCCAGGGTCTCCGAGGGTCAGGGGCCGCAGGGTCTGGCAGCACCCCATGAAGGCTGCCCCAGGTCCGTTTCAGCCCTCCAGAGGCCCGTACCCAGAGAACCTGGGTCTCCGTTCCCGAGCCCCCCAGTTTTTGCCTCTCCCCTTCTCTTTGCCCCTAAAGGGTTTTGCCTTTTTAATTCTTTTGCTGTCACCTTAATTGGCCTCAGGGGAGATGGACCACCAGGCCCAAGATCCAGGGTCTTAGGGCTCCTCCCAGCAGGGCAGACCCAGCCACACAGAGCCCACCGCCAGTTTCCAAGGGCTCCAGAAAGTGGTCACTGCCCTTCTCAGAAGGCCCTCTCCACCATGCCCAGAACCGTGGATGCCCCAGCCTGGGCTCTTCACCAGGAAATGAAGGGGAAGACAGACCTGTGGGATAGGGGTGGGTCCCGGGGTGGGGCAGTCACACCCCCACGCCATCTCTGCATAGACCCCGAAGGATGTGGAGTGTCCTCCAGGGCCGTACAAAGCACCACACACAGGGCGCGAGTGACAGGGACGTGTGTCCTCACCGTCCTGAGGCTGCAGCTCTGCGACTGGGTGGGGAGGGTGGGCCCCACTCCCTGGGTCTCCTCCCTGGGTCCTCACGGATCCCCCCATGTGTGTCTGTGTCCTGATCTCCCCTTCTTGTGGCGACACCAGTCCTACTGGATTAGGGCCCACCCCGACGACCTCATTTTACCTCTGCAAAGACCCCATCTCCAAATACAGTGACATGGGGCCTAGGGCTTCAACATGGGAATTTGGGGGAAACAACTCAGCCCACAGCAGATCACGGGTCCTTCCCCAACCGAGGCAGAGGCTCCCCACGCCAGCTCTCGGGCAAGGGTCAGGGTGCCCACGAGGCCTCTGCACACTATTCTCTCTGCCTCCATGAAAGAGGCGTGCCCATCTCCCAGATGAGAAAACTGAGCTCAGCCAGGACCAAAGCAGGTCTCGTCCCAGTCTCCTCACTCTACCACTCTCCATTTTTATTTGCTTTTTATTGTCTTGGCTGCCTATAAAGGCAATTATGCATGTAATACAATATTTGGAAAACTACATTTGCAAATTCTGAAAAATCATGCAAAAAAAAATCACTAAAAGCCGGCTGGGCGCGGTGGCTCATGCCTGCAATTCCAGCACTTTGGGAGGCCGAGGCCGGAGGATAACGTGAGGTTGGGAGTTCGAGACCAGCCTGACCAACATGGAGAAACCCCATTTCTACTAAAAACATAAAATTAGCTGGGCATGGTGGCACATGCCTGTAATCTCAGCTGCTTGGGAGGCTGAGGCAGGAGAAATGCTTGAACCCAGGAGGCAGAGGTTGCGGTGAGCCAAGGTCGCACCATTGCACTCCAGCCTGGGCAACAAGAGTGAAGCTCTGTCTCAAAAAAAAAAAAAAAAAAAAAAAAAAAAATCACTAAAAGCCACAGTCCCCTCCTGGCCACGCCTGTCTCCTCCTAGCTCCCAGTGCCACCTCATCTGTCTCAGCCCCTGCCTATCCCCTCAGAGCTGTGGCCCCAGCCCTCCCAGGTGCTGGGGAGGGGACACAGTGCTGTCCCCCAGGCGAGCTGGGTGCTGGGAGGGGACACGTGCTGTCCCACAGGTGAGCCAGTGGCCATTTCCAAATTCCCAGGGCCTCTGACCAGCAGGTTTCCAAAGAGCCTGCTTGGGAGCCCCGCACATCCGCACATCCCACCCTTGGACCTCCTAACTATGCTGGGGTCCGGCACAGTGGGCTCTGACCCACAGAGGGCTGGGCCAGCACCCCTGGTGGAAGGCAATGGGCACCCGGGGCCAGGGCAGGGGCCGGAGCCCCAACCCCCGCTGCTTCCCCAACTGCTCCCTGGGGACCCCTGGACCACAGGACCAATGGGGGCAGGGTGGGCCCCCCACACAGGTCCTGGACTCGTTTGTGCTGGTGTCCATGGCCCAAGGATTTGCAGAGCCACAGATGGAGCCCAGGGCAGCCGTTGCAGGCCACTCACCTGTCCCCAGCCACTCACCCGTCCCCAGCATCCACAGTTTCTCAGGCTCTCAACAATAAACTTTATGTCTCATGGTTCAAGAAATGCCAGGCTCCCGCCCCGTCTGGGAAGAAGTGAGGAGCGCCTCTGCCCGGCCGCCCTGTCTGGGAAGTGAGGAGCGCCTCTGCCCGGCCGCCCTGTCTGGGAAGTGAGGAGCGCCTGTGCCCGGCCGCCACCCCGTCTAGGAAATGAGGAGCATCTCTGCCCGGCCACCCATCGTCTGGGAAGTGAGGAGCGCCTCTGCCCGGCCGCCACCCCGTCTAGGAAGTGAGGAGCGCCTCTGCCCGGCTGTCCCGTCTGGGAAGAAGTGAGGAGCGCCTCTGCCCGGCCGCCCCGTCTGGGAAGTGAGGAGCGCCTCTGCCCGGCCACCCATCGTCTGGGAAGTGAGGAGCGCCTCTGCCCGGCCGCCACCCCGTCTAGGAAGTGAGGAGCGCCTCTGCCCGGCCGCCCCGTCTGGGAAGTGAGGAGCGCCTCTGCCCGGCCGCCCCATCTGGGAAGAAGTGAGGAGCGCCTCTGCCCGGCCGCCCCGTCTGGGATGTGGGGAGCGCCTCTGCCCGGCCGCCCCGTCTGGGATGTGGGGAGCGCCTCTGCCCGGCCGCCCCGTCTGGGATGTGGGGAGCCCCTCTGCCCGACCGCCCCGTCTGGGAGGTCTACCACGGAGGCCCGAAGCAATGTGGGGGCTGGACGTGGTGGCTCACACCTGTAGTCCCGGCGCTCTGGGAGGCCGAGGCGGGTTGATCACTTCAGGCTAGGAGTTCGAGACCAGCCTGGCCAACATGGCAAAACATATGAAAAATACAACAGACAAACCAACCAACCAACCCAGCGACAACAAAACAGGTTTACCCTGGAGTCGTACTCTAATTTTTTCTATTTTCCCCCCTTTCTGATCCTTTATCCCACTTTCTTTTTCTTCCTCTTCCTTCTCCTTCTTCTTTGTCAAATAGAGGATTGAGTTATTATCATTGATCCATACAAAGTCCCTCTCTCATTCATTCTCTTTAATTCCCACCCCCATTTCTATTCCCTGACTTCCCATGTGCAACCTTCCTAATATGTTTGATACGCATCTTTTTGTTTGTACGTATTTTTAGAAAATGTTTATTGTTTTGTGTGCAAAAAAAAAAAAAAAAAAAAGAAAGAAATGCCAGGCTCTGGGCCGAGAGGCAGAAGGCTCAGGCACAGCTCCCACTCTGTAAGGCGGCAGAAGCCACCATTTCTCTCTATTGCTGGTTTCCTCCCTGGATCTTCTGCTGAAAACGCATTTGTTTTTCTTACATCACATTGAAGTAGATCAAGTTCCCGATAAATGTTAGAGTTAGCCTGACTCAGCAAGAGCCTGGCTTGGGTACCATGCACATGGTCTCCCCGCCCTGCCCACCATCTGCTGCCCTGGAACCCTCGGTGGGACCCGCTGCCCACAGACACCTTGCCCGTGCCCCAATGCCAGGCAGAGGCCTCTGTGCTCTGAAGCGTGAATAAAACGTGAAACTGGCTGGGCACGGTGGCTCACACCTGTAATCCCAGCCTTGTGGGAGGCCGAGGCGGGAGGATCACTTGAGCTCAGGAGTTTGAGCCAGCCTGGGCGACATAGTGAGACCCCATCCTACGAAAAAAAATCAGCTGCGCATGGTAACATGCACCTGCACGCCCAGCTACTCGGGAGGCTGAGGTGGGAGGATCGCTTGAGCCCAGGTGGTCAAGGCTGCAGTGACCCAAGATTGGGCCACTGCATTCTAGCCTGGGTGACAGAGCAAGACCCTGTTTCCAAAAAAAAAAAAAGAAAAGAAAGAAAAGAAGAAAAGAAAGAAAGAAGAAAGAAAAGGAAAGGAAAGGAAAAGAAAGAAAAGGAAAGGAAAGGAAAAGAAAGAAAAGGCAAGGAAAAAGGAAAAAAAAAAAAAGAAAAGAAAAGAAAGAAAAGTGAGGCCCCTGCACAGAACCAGGGTGGCTGGCAGCAAGTTATCTAGAGCTGAGAGCCAGGGGCTGAGTGCAGCGAGGGCGGGGTGAGCCTCGTGACACCCCCATCGCACAGAGAGGCGCTGACAGGAGGCCGCTCCACCTCTGTTTGTCTTGTCCCAAACGGCAGAGGCGACGGCTGGTGGCCAGCACTCCTGCCCCTGGCGAGCCCCAGGGCTGTCCGGAGGGTGGACCTGGCTTCCCGTACCAATGCACCCCTCGATCTCCAGACGGCAGCGGCATCAGTGGCGCTGATGGTGTTTGATGAGCAAATGAATAAAGGCAGCAGGTCCCCCACCACTACCACCTCCACTCCCACGGGCACTCCCAGCGGCTTCTGGAAATTTCCCTGGGCTCTCAGTACTCCCCAGGCCACAGCCTCAGTGGGTGGTACACCCTCTCCCCAGCCCTCCTCTGGGGTGTCTGTGCCCCGACCCCCACCCCAGGCCGCTCCTCAGCCCCCACCCCTCCCTTCCAGGAGTGCAGCCTGGCCCCCCTCAGCAGGCTGGGGACGGCCTTGCTGGTTGCGGGGACCCGACGGGGCGGCCCCAGCCAGGCTGTCAGGCTCTGAGAGAAGTGCGGAGCCAACACTGCCTCCCAGCGTCCCAGGGTCCTGTGACCGGGAAGGCCCCGCATCTGCGGCACCCGGAGTCGTAGAGGCCAGAACGCACGCCGGCAAACCCGCCCGTTCACAGACGCACCGGAGAGGGCGGGCGGGGGCGGCCTGCGGAGGAGCCAGTCCCGGGCACCCCACGCCGACCGCCGCGTGTCCGGGCTGGTCTCTGGGCCCCTCTGCTGGTGGAACCCGGCAGCGCCTCCTCCGTCTCAGCCGCGTCGGTCCCAGGCGCCCGAAGTCCAAGCGCCTCCCCTACCCGCACGCCCAGGCTTGGTCTCTGTTTCCCACCAGGCCAGCGCTGCAGGCAGAGCCCAGCTCGGCGGCCGCAGCGAACACGGGGAGGCCCCTCCACCTCTGTCCGCCTGCCCTAAACACCGCAGAGGTGACTGCTCCCCCGCGAAGCCCACCCACCTGAGGCCCCGGCCCCCAAGGGGCCATCTGCCCCCGGCTCACCGCAGGCCCTTTCCTGGGATCCTCTGTGCCATGCAAAGGGCAGGTCTGGCCGCTCTCGGGCTCTGTCCTGCCAGCCCCATAACCCAGAACCCAGCGTCCCCGCCCCATCTCCTGGGATCCCTTGGCTAAGGGAAGGTGACTGGCGGCCCGCAGGCCCTTCAGAGGGTCCCTGACAGGGAAGGATGGAGACGCAGCTCCAGATCCCGGAGTGCGGCTCCCCAGACACGCCCACAGCTGTCTACCATCCAAGCATAAACCCCAACGCAGCGGCTCCTGGCCTGGTTCTGAAGACGGCCCAGCTGGAGTGGGAGAAGTGCCCAGTGTTTCCGTCACTGGAACCCACGGGTCCACAGGCATTCGAGGTCCTGGATGCGCTGGCTGGACCTCAGGACACACGCGGGAGGCGGGAGGGGCACAGCAAAGGGTCTGGGGGGAAGCCGGAGGGGGCTTTCCCCTTGGGCAGCATGGACACACCAGGCCCGGCAGCACACAAGTGTGGAGCCTCAATCCTCCAGGGGTTTTCCAGCCTCACGCCTCTGGGGATCTCCCACCCTCATGCCTCCTGTGGTCTCCCAGCCTCACGCCTCCAAGGGTCTCCCTGGCCCAACCTCCTTGCTGTGTCTCCAGAAAGCTGTGAAGCCCAGCCCCTCCTCCTCATGTTCGACTGAGCTGCGTGTTTTACTAAAACGCAACAGTGACTCTTCCTCACAGTGACTCTTCCTCTCAGTGCCTCGATGTGTCTCCTCCAACATTCGACCAGCCCTGCACGTGCCCCAAAGCTCCCAAGGGGCTTTTAAGAGGGCTTTGGGGTGGGGGGCCTCACGCCTGTAATCCCAGCACTTTGGGAGGCCGAGACGGGAGGATCACGAGGTCAGCAGATCGAGACCATCCTGGCTAACACGGTGAAACCCCGTCTCTACTAAAAATATAAAAAATTAGCCGGACATGGTGGCGGGTGCCCGTAGTCCCAGCTACTCAGGAGGCTGAGGCAGGTGAATGGTGTGAACCCGGGAGGTGGAGCTTGCAGTGAGCTGAGATCACGCCACTGCACTCCAGCCTTGGACGATAGAGTGAGACTCCGTCTCAAAAAAAAAAAGAGGGCTTTGGGGGAGACAGCAGCCCCTGCTGCCCCCACACCTCCCCCCAGCTGCTCAGCAAGGCCCTCCAGGGACGTCCAGCACAGCTGAACCAGCCCCTCAGACCAATGGTAACCCCAAATCTGAGATTGGGGGCCTTTTATCTGCAGTCCCTTGAGTGGCCTGTGAGTTCCAAGGTCCTCTTTAAAAAGGCGGAGCCTTGAGCCAATCGGAATGGACAGACCCACCGTGTACAGGGAAGCTAGGCCAGTGGGAGCACAGGCACAGCACCCGGGCGCAGCTTGTCTCTCACCATCAGGCTGGGTCAGCCCCTCTCCACAAGAGTCTGCAGGGCTGTTTTTGTCCCTGAGCTCAGGATGAACTTGTACAAGGCCCCGATGGCACTCACTTTGCTGATCAGCTCGGGAAGGGGCAGTCGGCCTGTCCCTTCTGCAGGAGGGCGGCTGCTATAAGTTAAAGTCTGTCCCTCTGAAACACGCTGGAACTCCATCACCATGCTGCAGCGTTTCCAGATGGGGCCTTGGGACGTGCCTGGGGGGTGAGGATCCTGCCCCACTGGAGGGATTAATCCATTCATGGATTCCTGGGTTATCACGGGAGTGGAACTGGTGGCTTTATAAGAAGAGGAAGAGAGGCCTGGGGCCTGAGCCCGCATGCCGGGCCCTCACCATGGGTGCCCCAAGCCGCCTCAGGACCCTTCCGAGTCCCACCAGCATGAATACCTCCTCATTCAGAGTCCCGCCAGCATGAACGCCTCCTCGGACACTCCCCTCACCCTTAGACTTAGCCTCCAGAGCCGTAAGAAATAAATTCCTTTTCTTTATAAATTACCCAGTTTTAGATATTCTGTTTGAAGTAACAGAAAACTGGCCCAGCGTGGTGGCTCACACCTCTGATCCCACCACATTGGGAGGCCAAAGCAGGCAGATCGCTTGAGTCCAGGAGTTTGAGACCAGCCTGGGTAACATAAGGAGACCGTTTCTATGAAAAAAATGGTATCTATCCAGGCATGGTGGCCTGCGGCGTGTAGGGAGGGAGCTGTGTCTACAAAGCCCTGGACCTAAAAATGGTCAAGTGGAGACACGGGCTGATGTGACTGAGAACGGAAACGGCTGGCAAGGATTCAGTTCACATTCCCTCACTGCACACTTTCTGTAACTGGCCTCATTTTAGGATGAAAAAGCCTGTCTGGATCCCTCAGCATCTTTCTCGGAACATGGTGCTGGGTCCCAAGCCCACACCAGGACAAGCGGGGCTCCCCGGCTCCCTGATGGGGCAACACCACTCACCAGTTTTGCAGCTTCCACTTAAAATTAACAACTGCTGGCCGGGCGCGGTGGCTCATGCCCGTAATCCCAGCACTTTAGGAGGCTGAGGCGGGTGGATCATGAGGTCAGGAGATCGAGACCATCCTGGCCAACACGGTGAAACCCCGTCTCTACTAAAAATACAAAAAATTAGCTGGGCGTGGTGGCAGGTGCCTGTAGTCTCAGCTACTCGGGAGGTTGAGGCAGGAGAATGGCAAGAACCCGGGAGGTGGACGTTGCAGCGAGCCGAGACCGCGCCAATGCACTCCAGCTGGGCAATAGGAGCTAAACTCCGTCTCAAAAAACAAAAATAATTAACAACCAACAGCTGGGCACGGTAGCACATGCCTGTAATCCTAGCACTGTGGGAGCCTAAGGAGGGCAGATCACTTGAGGCCAGGAGTTCGAAACCAGCCTGGCCAACACGGTGAAACCCCATCTCTACTAAAAATACAAAAATTAGCCAGGCGTGGTGGTGGGTGCCTGTAATCCCAGCTACCTGGGAGGGTGAGGCAGGAGAATCACTTGAACCCAGGAGGCGGAGGTTGCAGTGGGCTGAGATTGCACCACTGCACTCCAGCCTGGGCGACAGAGCAAAACTCTTTCTCAAAAAAAAAAAAAAAAAAAAAAAATTAACAACCAACTCTTTTAAGTGTCTTCATTCCTTCTGAAAGGTGCTAACTCAAGCCAAATTGTTGCCATGAGTCCTGTGACCACAGAACGTTGGGTTCTGAGAACCCCAGAGGCTCTTGTTCCCTGGCCCCACGATCCACACCCAGGGAGACGACACAGCTGGACCCCCACCCACACGGGGCAGAACTGCATAACGACGGAGCGCCCCTGGGGGCGGCCTGGCATGGAGGAGGTGACCCACGGGGGACGTGCCTGACTCACTGTGGAGGCGACGCTGCTGAGGGCGGGGGGCAGGGCGAGGGCTGTGTCCTTTCCTGTAGAGCCTGGCAGACCCCCAGGGCCTGAGTGAGGTCCAGGGCTCTGCAGGTGACTGTGCCTGGAGCCCCAGCCCCTGGCCTCAGTGCAGATTCGGTCATTGGCTGTGGCTGTCCCGTGCGCTGAGCAGGTGTCCAGGTGGGCATAGGCTGGCACCTCCAGGGCCCCTGGACCACCGCAGAACCTGTAGCAGATTCCGGCTGAGGCCCCGAGGCCGGCCTCCAGGGTGGGGTATCCCAGGCCTCGCTGGGAGATGGAGTAGATGATGCTGAATGCAGCGCAGGTGTGGGAGTGACACACACACTCAGGAAGGCTCATCTTCACCCCAAACCCAGCTGAGCCCAGGATACTCCCTTCCCAGAGAAGGAAACCAGCGAAGGCACAGCTGCCCCTGAGCCCTGGGCATGGGGCTTGCTCCGGAGATGGTCTCCGAGGCAGGATGGGTGGCAGCCCTGCTCCTCGGTTTCCTGGGAGGCCCAGCCCGGACGCGGCTGCCTCCCAGGGAGCCTCCACAGGAAGGCGGGACCGGCGGGACCAACAGGACGTGCAGGGGCCCCTCCCTCGAAGCTTCACCCTCAAGTAGGACCCAAAGCTCCCTCAAACGACCCCTGAACAGGCCGACCTTGAAGGACCCCACAAGACGCCAGGTTGCTGGCGGAGGCTCAGAGGTGGCCATGGCAGGCCGGCGGCGGCCGTCAGTCTCTCCATCGGTGACACAGCACCACCGGCCCCGGGACCTGGAAAAGGAGCGGCAGGCGGAGGCGGGGGCAGGGGAGGTGGGGGGAAGGGGGCGGGGGAAGGGGAGGGTGGGGGGTGGGGGGAGGGTGAGGGGGAGACGGCGGGGTGGGGGGGAGACGGCGGGGTGGGGGGAGTGGGAGGGGGTCGGGGAGGCGGAGGGCTTCCTGTGGCTGCGGTGCACAATGGTGTTTTCTGCACACCGCAGTGAGTCACCCAAGACGGACTGGAAGCTGGGCCACCCTGCATTCTTGTCCGGGCGCCAGGTCACGCTTCCTCTGTGGTTTTTCTGTGGTGTTTCCCTGAGGACCCGCAGGCTCTCCAGGTGGGCCTTGTGCTGCCAGCAGGCGTGGCCAAGAGAGCGAGAGGCGGCAAAAGAGTGGGCTGTGTGCCCCCCAGGTCTCCCTGGCACCCCGACGGGGGGGCTCCCAGGCTCCCCCACCCCCACAGAGCCGGCCTTACTGCCCCCTTCTGAGAGCGCCAACCTTGAGGGCCCTGCAGCCGCCGCCCCCAGGATGCAGCAAGGACCTGGGGCTAGAGGCCGGCCTGAGACCTGGAGCCAGTGGGCCGGCAACACTGGCTTCAGAGCCCCCAGAAGCTGTCGATCCCAAGGGAGGCCTCCAGGGCCTGTCCCCTCCCCACCTCATATTGTCTGACACAGCAGCCACAGCTGAAAGTGCAAGACACGTGATTAGAGACAGTGTCAATATCTCTGTGACAGCTTTTTATATCGACTGCATGTGGAAATAGCAATATTTTGGGCATACTGGAGTTAAATAAAATATATTATTAAAATAAATTCACTTGTTTCTCATTTTTTAAATGTGTCTACAAGAAAACTTAAAAGCCTCCTCGTCATAAAGCTCCAGGTGCCCACTGGGGCCCTTCCAGGAGAAGCAAACAACCCCGCGGCCACCGCTCCCCAAACAGTGTTGGCAGAAACCAGAAAACATTCCACATGGGACAGGGTGGATACCCCAGAGCCCCCCGGGAGCAGCCCCCAGAGGCACCAGGGCACAGCAGGATGAGCTGATGCTGGCAAGATGGCCACGCACAGCCGGGGCCCCTTGGGAGGGAGGTTCAGGCGTCCTCAGTGAACAGCAGCCTTGACTCACACACTGTCCACCAGCTTCAAACGGAATTCCGTGTGTTTACCATCTCAGTGACCATTTTTATTTAATTTTTTTGTGACATGGTCTCACTGTTGCCCAGGCTGGAGTGCGGTGGAGCGATCATGGCTCACAGCAGCCTCAACCTCCTGGGCTCAAACGATCCTCCCACCTCAGCCTCCTGAGTAGCCGGGACCACCGCAGTGCACGCTACACCCAGATAATTTTGGGGGGGTATTTTTGGTAGAGATGGGGTCTCACTATGTCGCCCAGACTGGTCTCAAACTCCTGAGCTCGGTAATCCTCCTGCCTCAACCTCCCTAAGTGCTGGGATTACAGGCGTGAGCCACCACACCCCGCCTCGGCGATTGTTTTACAACTTTGAGATATAATTCATATGCCATAAAATTTACCCTCAACGTTACAACTCGGTGTTTTTAGCATATTCACCGACGTCAGTCACCGTCACCACCATCAAACTCCACAACACTTTTTTCTTTTTGAGACAGAGTTTCACTCTGTCGCCCAGGCTGGAGTGCACTGGCACGATCTCGGCTCACCGCAAGCTCTGCCTCCCGGGTTCACGCCATTCTCCTGCCTCAGCCTCCCAAGTAGCTGGGACTACAGGCGTCCGCCACCATGCCCGGCTAATTTTTTGCATTTTTAGTGGAGACGGGGTTTCATTGTTGTTAGCCAGGATGGTCTCGATCTCCTGACCTTGTCATCTGCCTGTCTCCGCCTCCCAAAGTGCTGGGATTACAGGCGTGAGCCACTGCACCCCGCCTATTTTTATTTTTATTTTTTTGAGACAGGGTCTCACTGTCACCCAGGGTGCAGTGGTGCGATCCCAGCTCACTGTAACCTCCACCTCCTGGCTCAAGTGATTCTTGTGCCTAAGTCTCCCGAGTAGCTGGGACTATAGGCGCCCACTACCACACCTGGCTAAGTTTTGTATTTCTGGTAGAGACGGGGTCTTGCCATTTTTGGCCAGGCTGGTCTTGAACTCTTGACCTCAGGCGTCCACTTGACTCAGCCCAGAACATTGTCATTGCCCTAAAGACAACCAACCATGTGCCCATCAACAGTTACTCCCTCTGCCCCTCCTCAGCCCCTGGCCATTTTCTGTCTCTGTGAATTTTTCTATTTTGGGCATTTCCTATAAAGGAGACCACACAGGTTCTGGTTTTTTTGTTTTTTGTTTTTTTTTTTGTTTTGAGACGGAGTCTCACTCTGTTGCTCAGGCTGGAGTGCAGTGGCGCAATCTCGGCTCACTGCAAGCTCCGCCTCCCGGGTTCACGCCATTCTCCTGCCTCAGCCTCCCGAGTAGCTGGGATTACAGGCGCCCGCCACCACGCCCGGCTAATTTTTGTATTTTTAGTAGACACGGGGTTTCACTGTGTGTTAGCCAGGATGGTCTCAATCTCCTGACCTCATGATCCACCCGCCTCGGCCTCCCAAAGTGCTGGGATTACAGGCGTGAGCTACCGCGCCTGGTCAAGGTTCTGTTCTCTTGTGGCTGACTGATCTCGCTTGGCACAGTGTCTTCAAAGCTCATCCCTGCAGCAGCGTGTGCTGGAACTGCCTTTCTGTGGCTAAGTCCTGCCCCACTGTGTGCACGGACCACGGGCTGTTTGTCCAGCAGACATTCGGGCTGCACCCCCTTGTCTGGCTGTTATAAACAGTGCTGCTGTGAACAGCTGTGTGCATGTTTCTGTGTGGAGTGTGTTTTCACGGATCTGGGGACACACATTCCTAGGACTGGAACTGCTGAGTCTCGTGGTGTTTCTATGCTTAGCTTTTTGAGGAACTACCAGACTGTTTACACAGTGGACGTACCATTTTACGCTTGCATCTATAACGCACGAGGATTCTAATTTCTCCACAGCCTCCCCAACGCCTGTTGAGGCCTGTCTTTTGTTTTTTTAAACTTACCAATTTCACTTAAGGATTTCACTTAAGGATTGTTCCTTTCTTTAACAATTAACATGACCAATTTTAAACACAAAAAGTAACTTTCCAGGGATATTGTACAGGAGACGGAGAAAGAGGCCAGCAGGTGTGACAGGTGTGGGGTCCCACACTGCCAATCCGGGGGGGTGCTGGTGTGTTTGGCCCCCGTGGGCTCCACGTAGGTCACGGGGTTTGTTTATATGTTTGTTTTTATGTTTTTAAGATGGAGTCTCACTCTGTTGCCCAGGCTGAGACGGAGTCTCACTTTGTTGCCCAAGCTGGAGTGCAGGGGGGCAATCTCGGCTCACTGCAAGCTTCGCCTCCAGAGTTCACGCGATTGTCCCGCCTCAGCCTCCCGAGTAGCTGGGATTACAGGTGCCTGCCACCACGCCCAGCTAATTTTTGTATTTTTAGTAGAGACAGGGTTTCATCATGTTGGCCAGGATGGTCTTGAACTCCTGACCTCAAGCAATCTGCCCACCTCGGCCTCCCAAAAAGCCGGGATTACAGGCGTGAGCCACCGCGCCGGGCCGGTCGCAGGTTTTTTTTTTTTTTTTTTTGAGATGGAGTTTCACTCTGTCGCCCAGGCTGGAGTGCAGTGGGGCGATCTCAGCTCACTGCAACCTCCGCCTCCCGGGTTCAAACGATTCTCCTGCCTCAGCCTCCTGAGTGGCTGGGATTACAGGCATGGGCAGCTAATTTTTGTAATTTTAGTAGAGACAGTTTCTCCATGTTTGCCAGGCTCATCTCGAACTCCTGACCTCGGGTGATCCGCCTCCCTCGGCCTCCCGAAGTGCTGGGATTACAGGCAGGAACCACTGCTCCTGCCCGGGCTGCGGTTTTGAAGGACACCTTCCCTGTTCACCGTGTTGGTTTTAGCCCTGAGGCAAGCTTCTCTCTGCACTCCACCTCCCTCACAGCTCACTGCCCACAACACACGGATGTACCACGGGACAGCTGGGAGGATGGGTCAGGTGGCCCCGTGGGCTCTGGGGAACCCTTTCTGGGAGGTGCCAATAGCACACGTTGGGGTCACCATCACAGACGGGCCCGGGGCCAACAGGCCCCCATCAAGGGTAGGCTTTCCCGAGGACCCCAGTTCTGATCACACACGGTAGAATCTGATGAATGATAAACAGCATTTAAAAACCATGTTTTATAAAAATACTTAATGCCATGGGAAAGGTTACACAGAGCAGCATAAAGTTGAGTTACCCTAAGGCGATCTCGCTGCAGGTGCAAGGTCCCTTCTCAAAACCCAGGAGATGTGCATGTGAGGGCCTGGCTGCTCTGCCGACGGTGCCTCTGTGCTTTCTACCTGTTTTGTATTTTCTGAATACTACACAATGTATACACCCTGGTTTGTATTCATGAAAAACGAAAAAACCATGAATGATATTTTTGAAGGTTAAAACTAGGACGGAATCTTAGCTTTGGCACCTCCACACCTCACCCATGGTGACAGGGCCTCTGCCTGCTGCCTGCCACTGCCAGCCACACCTGGGACCCACAGCCAGGGCTTTCGCTCTCTTCTGCAGTGCCTGAGGGCCATGAATTCTGCGGTGGCTGACTGGGTGGCCACTCCACCAGGGGGAGGCACTGGACGTCTCAGTCCTCAGCAGCCCGAGGTCCCCAGAGCGAGGGACCCACAGGGACAAAGGGGCTGACTTGGGGCCCTCACGACCTATCTCCATGTCACACAGCCTCTGCCACCTTCCCATCAGGCCGGGCACCCCCACGTCCAGCTCACATTCCACCGCAGCTTCTGCACAGCCAGGGAGGGACTGCCAGCAGCCCACCGCCTCACGTCCCAGGTCTCCACCAGAAACATCTGGCTGGCCCAGCTGATTCCCGGGCAGGCGCCCCGACCCTCGCCGGTCCCCGGGCAGGCGCCCCGACCCTCGCTGATCCCCAGGCAGGCGCCTGGACCCTCGCTGGTCCCCGGGCAGGCGCCCCGACCCTCGCTGATCCCCAGGCAGGCGCCCGGACCCTCGCTGATCCCCGGGCAGGCGTCCGGACCCTCGTCAGCCCAGCTGCTGCTTCCCAAAGGTCCTCTCCACCCAGGACCCTAACACGTGCTGGGCAACACGGCTCAGAGCATCATCCTGCGCCACGCCAGGCGGCCACCCTCTGAGGAGGATGGGAACGGGACACAGCCAGGTCACACCGAGGTGGCACCAGGCGATTCCAGGACCTGGTTCTGCACTGCCCGTGACACAAGGATCAACAACCAGGGTCGGTCGACCGTTCCGCAGCCCAGGCTGGGGCTGTCGCCAGCTCGCAGGGGTGCTCATGGAGGCGCCCCGGGCAGGAGCCGCTCCCACCTGGAGCAGAAGGGAGCAGGCCCTGCCTGAGCTGGGCTCGGGACTGATGACGGTGCGGCCGTCAGGAGGCCAGGAAGCCCCGACACCTCCCCGTTTCCCGACAGACGTGGCCAGAACATGCCCAACTCCACGGGAGGGTCGGACCAAGGGGACCCACCTTAGAATCTCCTCGGCCTCCCTGTGGGCCTGAGAACAGGCGGAGGCGGCAATGGCAGTAGAGGGCGACCCTCGTGACGACCGAGCTCCCGTGCACAGCTGGGGCCGCGTTGGGGGGTTTCATCCCCGGCGGAGGGGCGCCCACCAGACGCCGCGGGAGAAGGCAGGCGGGCGGTGGGAGACACACGGGTCTGGACTCGGACAGAGGACGCGGCCACGGACTCACGCGGGCGCCGCAGGCACGGGGATGGCCAGTTTCCCACGGCTTGTCGTGAAAATGGGAAAGTTGGCGGGTGGTGAGTGCAGCACACTCCGGCAGCGCCCAGGCTGCCAGGAAGCGAGTGCGCCCGCAGAGGCGCCAGACGGGTCCACGGGTGAGGCCGAACCTGACCATGGCTTCTGCGGCGCGGAGGCCCCTGCTGACCGCATCTGCATGGAGTGAACGGCGCGAGGGGCGGGAGGCGGCGTGGCCACACCCCACAGCCCACCCGTTCCTCGGAAAGCCGAACACAGCGACCACGGGCTCTGGCAGTTCCCCTCCCGGACAGAGACCACGGGGACCAGCAACGCGTGTCCGCACAAACACTCGCGCACAAACGACCCCAGCTGCGCTGTGCGTGGCGGCCGCAGAGGAGGAACGGCCGAGCGGAGGAGGAGGCGCGTGGCCACCACGTGGCGGAGCAGCGTCCGTCATGAACCGAACAGGAGGTCGGCGCAGGCGACACCATCGACACCACGTGTGCGCCCCGGGCACACCGGCCACCGCGGCTGGGCCCTTCCCGCCTCCTTCAAGCGCAGGCCGTGCCGCGGGCGGGTCTTGCCCAGGGCGCCTGCAGGGGAGGACGGGCCGCCAGGCGGGGAGGAAAGGACAGAGCCGGAGGATCTGAGGAGCCCGTGGGTGAGGGGCTGGCGGGGCTGGAGGGGGTGAGCTGCAAGGACTGGGGTGGGACCACGGAGGGGACGGGTGAGCCTCGGGGACGCACCGGTCACTGGGAGGCCGAGGACCCCCGGGGCTGGCAGGAGGTCTGTGCCCTGGGTGATGCCACTTCTCCTATTAATCTCCTTTTGTAGCCGGGCGCGGTGGTTCACACCTGTAATCCCAGCACTTTGGGAGGCCGAGGCGGGCGGATCACCTGAGGTCAGGAGTTCGAGACCAGCCTGGCCAACATGGTGAAACCCCATCTCTACTAAAAATACAAAAATTAGCCAGGCATGGTGGTGGGCGCCTGTAATGCCAGCTAACTCAGGAGGCTGAGGCAGGAGAATCGCTTTAACCGGGGAAGCAGAGGTTGCAGTGAGCCGAGAGTGCGCCACTGCACTCCAGCCTGGGTGACAAGAGCGAGACTCCCAGACTCCGTCTCAAAAAACAAACAAACAAACGTCTGAGTCATTTCTAAGTAAAACATTGAAGCATTAATTACTAAGCATAAGTTTAAGCTTATATACTTTAGTATCTTATTTTTATATGGTATAGGAAAGCTAAATATATTTACATCTGCTAATAAAAAATTTAGGAGACGTATCTCTGTAAAACATGAAATGGTTTTCATCTACAAATACAGTTCAAAATTACTCGCTAAGTTTTTAACTGAAAATTAGGGTCACTAAGTTAACACTAATTAATATATGTAACTGAAACTACTAAATATAAGAGAAACAATTCTGTATGTGAGATGTGTAAGAAAAGCAGAGTTTGTTTTTCTTTTGAACAACATTTGGTGTAGTGATAAGAGATTGTAAATTTTTTTTTTTTTTTTTTTTTTTGAGACGGAGTCTTGCTCTTTTGCCCAGGCTGGAGTGCAATGGCACGATCTCGGCTCACTGCAAGCTCTGCCTCCCAGGTTCACGCCATTCTCCTGCCTCAGCCTCCCGAGTAGCTGGGACTACAGGCGCCCGCCACCGCACCCGGCTAATTTTTTGTATTTTTAGTAGAGACGGGGTTTCACGGTGTTGGCCAGGATGAGTCTCGATCTCCTGACCTCGTGATCCACCCGCCTTGGCCTCCCAAAGTGCTGGGATTACAGGCGTGAGCCACCGCGCCCGGCCATGTAAAATATTTTTATCTTTTGAGTAAACAGAAAAAAAAAGAGGAGAAAGAGGGAGAGGCATTCTGTTTGCCTCACAGAAACTAAGTCTTCTCTCTGTCATAGTAAAGGTTTTTGCTTTGGGAAATCTCTGAATTACCAATTTGATTAAATGAATGGCTTATTTTACAGTGACCCGTGGTCCTATTTTGAGATTGTTTTAAGTCTCTGATATTTGGCTTCCCAAAACCAAATTTCAAGTCCTAACATTAAGGGTTTTTTTTGACCTGAACTAACTTGGACAAAACAAATAGGAACCCCCAGAAGTCCAAGGGAGATGCATGAGGCTTATGTGGTACATTAAAATCATACAGGAAGCATCATCAACTGTGGAATGCTGTTGGAGTTATATTTGTATAAATGTGTTATTAACATATGTTCCAAAATTGTATGAGATTCCTAAAAATTCTGACATGTCTTGGCATATGTTATCAGTCATGATTATGATTATATGTTAAACTGTTTTAACCACAGAAGTAACCAAATTCCCTGCCAATCGCATCTTCACCCATGGCTACTCTAAGTCGTTTGTCATCCGCAGAAAATTACTGTTTTACTTTGATTCTTCTCAAAATGAAGTTTAAGGCTGGGCACGGTGGCTCATGCCTGTAATCCCAACACTTTAGGAGGCTGAGGCAAGTGGATCACTTGAGGTCAGGAGTTCGAAACCAGCCAGGCCAACGTGGTAAAACCCCGTCTCTACTAAAAATACAAAATTAGCTGGGCATGTTGGCTCATGCCTGTAATCCCAGTTACTTGGGAGGCTGAGACAGGAGAATTGCTTTAACCTGGGAGGCAGAGGTTGCAGTGAGCCAAGATAACGCCACTGCACTCCAGCCTGGGCAACAGAGCAAGACTCCATCTCAAAATAAATAAATAAATAAAATAAAATAAGCTACAGTCCAAAATCTGCATTTTCTTCAAGGAAATTC
Source organism: Nomascus leucogenys (assembly GCF_006542625.1). NCBI lineage: Eukaryota > Metazoa > Chordata > Mammalia > Primates > Hylobatidae > Nomascus > Nomascus leucogenys. The sequence goes on from NW_022097440.1 coordinate 52,639, forward strand.
ATGGAAAGGACATTGACAAGTATACAGACTTCTGATAACTTGGGAGATCACACCAGTTGACCAGATAAAAACTTCCAGGACTCTTATTTAAAAGCTGATGCATTCATGAGGATTGCTAACCCAACATCATACAGAAAAAGGCAGCCGGGCGCAGCGGCTCACACCTGTAATCCCAGCACTTTGGGAGGCCGAGGAGGGCGGATCACGAGGTCAGGAGATCGAGACCATCCTGGCTAATACAGTGAAACCCCGTCTCTACTAAAAATACAAAAAATTAGCCGGGCGTGGTGGCAGGCGCCTGTAGTCCCAGCTACTCGGGAGGCTGAGGCAGGTGAACGGCGTGAACCTGGGAGGCGGAGCTTGCAGTGAGCCGAGATCACGCCACTGCACTCCAGCCTGGGCGACAGAGTGAGACTCCGTCTAAAAAAAAAAACAAAAACAGCAAATTACATAGAACTGAACTGATAGAGGCCTGAAATGCTTTTTATGATTTTTTGTTGTTACTGAAACCTTGCTGACTCTTTTTATATTTTGTTTTCCAGAGTCGAAAAACCTTTTTCTTTTTGAGCTATTTATAGCTATAGCAATTGGGTGACATATACTTTTGTGAGCAAAACTGAAACATTTGTCTTTTTCTCTACCTGATTTCTCAAAAATCTGGAAGTGATTCATGAGTATTCTTATTTTATGGCAATGTAGTTCTTTGCATGAGTTCAGTAAGAATCTGTTTTCCCTGTAACAGGACACAATTGGAGACCCTGGTTATCCTACCAAGGCTTGGACTGGGATGACGTATTTTTGGATATGACCAGACTGCTTTGAGGAATCGAGGTTCGCTTTATAGAGCCAATAAAAAGCCCCTTGGGACGACTGGACTGGTACCGTTTACATAGTTCCCTTACAAGGTTCTTGGCCTTGAGGTAAGGAAAGAATGTCACTTTCCGACAGATCCAGGAACTTCAAGATAGTTTGGGACCTGGAGGACATTCACCCCCCAGTTCATACAGGTATTATACGTACACTGTGATGGGGAGCCATTGGCTTGGCTTCCTAGACATGGGAAGTGTTTGTTTGCTTTAGAGACAGGGTCTTGCTCTGTCACCCAGGCTGGAGTGCAGTGGTGCAATCATAGCTCACTGCAGCCTCAATCTCCTGGACTCAAGCGATCCTCCCATCTCAGCCTCCTGAGTAGCCGGGACTACAGGTGAGCACCACTATGCCCAGGTAATTTTTAAATTTTTTGTGGAGACAGGGATCTCGCTATGTTGCCCAGGTTGGTCTCAAACTCCTGGGCTCAATGAATCCTCCCACCTTGGCTCCCAAAGTGCTGGGATTATAGGCATGAGCCACCATGCCCAGCCCTCAGGTGGCTTTTAAAAGTCTATTCTGACCCTCTTGTAGTTCATAAGCATGATGATTGCCTCATGTGTAGGGTATGTCTCCCTCTAACGTTGTTAAGACGCCAGCACGTTACCTGTCTGATATGGGGGAAAAAAGTCTGAAATTCCTTATGGCAAAGTTCCAGCCAATTTAGAAAGGAGCCTGTATGGCCAGCCACCACTGTCGTTGTACTTTAGGCAAATCATCAGGCCAAATATAATCCTAAAATTTATTTTACAAGGAAATTGGTCTTACCAAGATTTATCTTTGGTAGAAATGGGGAAGTAGATAAAAATTATGTTTCAGAGAAAAACTATAGCATACCTGTTACTGGATTCTAGCCCTGATCACTGTATTTTTTATTTTCCTACAATCTGGACTAAATCCTGAACAATCTTCTGGCTACAGGTCTCTAAAGAAGAACCTGGCTGGGCACAGAGGTTCACACCTATAACCCCAGCACTTTGGGAGGCCCAGATGAGAGGATCACTTGGGCTCAGGAGTTCGAGACTAGCCTGGGCAAGGTGTCAAGACCTAGTCTCTACCAAAAAAATTTAAAAATTAGCCGGTCCTGTTGGCAAACACCTGTACTCCCAGGTACTCGGGAGGCTAAGACAAGAGGATCCTTTAAGCCCAAGAGTTCAAGGATGCGATGAGTGGGAATCGTGCCTCTGTACTCCAGCGTGGGTGACAGAGCAAGACCTCATTTCTAAGTAAACAAATAAATCAAAAGAAAGAAGAACATGGATTTTAGTTTCTTCATGTTTTTAGTTGTCTCCCTAATGGAACAGGTTTGTTTTTTTCATCCTGGCATACAAATTGGTTATAGTCCTATGTGTTACTTCTGAGAAAATTAAAATTAATGGTGTTTCTAAAAACTAGAGATGATTCAACAGGTGATAGCAGTTGTATAAATTAATGACTTCACTGAGACCTCATGTTTGCCACCCTGTAATGCCATTCCAATTCAGTTTGTGGTGTTCTTAAAAAAAAAAAAAAATCTCCCTGAAATGTCTCCTTCCCTGCTCGGCACGGGACAGGACTACGTGGGAATGAGCCTTCCCAGCAAGAGGGGACACTTTGACCCTCAGATTTTGATAATCAATGCCTTCAAGAAGAAAGATTTTGATCAAAAGGGGGGCAAATGAGAAAGAAAAAAATCATTTATCTGAGGAATGCAAAGCCCTTTTAAACTGTGGGCCCAGAAAGCCTGATGTTAAGTGCCAGAAAGCATCTCAAATGAAACCGCAGCCCCTCACTACCCCTTGAGCCAAGTAACTCCCCACTGATGACACCAAGCCGTGGCCAATCGCGAACCAATGCCATTTCTACAAGCCAGTGAGGTCCTGGGCAACGTTCGAAACCACCTCCTCTCCGACGGGCTCTGTTTTCTTTAAAAACCTGAGCCTCTGTCTTGTTCTCCGTTGCACCTGGTGACCCAGGCCGCCCTCGACCTCTGTGCCTGAATAAACCCACCGGGCACCACATTCTGACCCTTTTAATTATTTTAGGTTGACAACTAACACAGGACTCAGCGCCGGTGGGCAAGAAGCCAAGGTCCCTGCAGGGAGGCGCCCGTCCCTTCTCCCGGGGAGGGCAGGGCGGGCGGGCGCGCGCGTCCCACCGGGAGCGCCTCCTCCTCGGCGAGGGAGCGAAGGGCCTACGGGTCCCGTGATGCCCGTGCTCAGAAGGCGCGGAGGAGAGCAGGCCCCGCGGGACAGGGCGGCGGGGTCGGCTCAGCTCCCCGCGGCGTCCGGCTGCCCGGCGGCCTCCGGAGCGGGCCCTGCGGGAGAACGCACCTTCCCCGCCCCATCGGGACCTCAATTTCCCCACCCCGGGAGAGACGGCGGCCCGCCCCTGGCTCACTCCCAGCTGCGGCCCTCACCTCAGGACGCGCACCCGGCCCGGCCCAGCTCTGCCTTCGGCGCCCAGGCCGCCTACCTGGCCCGCGCGGCCCGAGGTCGCTCACCTGCGGGGCCGGGACCACCCCACACCGTCCACGCCCGGCGCGGAACCTTGGCCCGACTGCAGCGGCTGGCCCGGAGGGCTTTATCCGGCGCACCGAGGCCAGCGCGGGCAGGGCGAGGAAGCCGGGCGCACAAAGCTCCCGGCGGAAGTCCGGCCGGGGCGGGGGCCGAACGGGAGGTGGGCGAGGCCTGAGGGGCTGGAGCGGGCGTGGCCGTTTCGGGCGGGGGCGTGGCCCTACCGGGGAGGGGCGGGCGCCTGCCGCCAGGGGGCGCCGCGGGGCAGCGGGGTTGCACCAGGCGCTCGGCGCCCGCACCTCTGAGACCCCGCAGCCCCGCGCCGCCGCCTGGACCCGGCCCCAGCCCCGGCCCCGGCCCCGGCCCCTCCGCGGGATCCCGGCCCCTTCTCGAGCTCCGCCACGGGCCGCCATGGCCTCTCTGGGGGACCTGGTGCGCGCCTGGCACCTGGGCGCGCAGGCTGTGGATCGCGGGGACTGGGCCCGCGCCTTGCACCTCTTCTCGGGCATCCCGGCGCCGCCAGCCAGGCTGTGCTTCAACGTGGGCTGCGTGCACCTGCTGGCCGGGGACGCCGAGGCCGCGCTGCGGGTGAGCGGGGCGTGGGGAGGCCGGTGCGGGCGACGCCTCCGCCTTGAGCCCCTGGGGAGGGCCCTGCGCCCCTCCCCGACGGTCACGGGGTCGCCCTGCCGCCCCCGACGCAGCGAACGCCCCGGCAGGTGGGAGCCGAGCAGTGGGGGCCGCACCTGAGCTGAGCGAGGCCGGGCTGGGGGGCGCGGCGGTCACCGGGAGAGGCCTGGGCCCGAGGGTGACTCACACCGGGAAGCGGGAAGCTGCTGGGCTGGGTCAGGCCGGAGGGGCCTCCCTGCCCCAAGGGGAAAGCGTTGCGCCTGTGGTCATGGCCGGGAGACCGGGTCAGTCTCCTTCTCTGAGCCCTCAGCCGTCCCCCAGCCCACTCCCCGAAACAGCCAGGAGTGCAGGGTGCCAGGGCGCAGTGGCCGAGGCCCTGCACGGAGCCCGGTGCCCTTCCCGTGCCCGCTCGTGTTCCGGGGCCGCCTGTTCCTGCGCATCCCAAACGCCAGCGCTGCCCACCCCCGCTCAGTCCCAAGCACCCCGCAGAAGCAGGCAGGTGCCCACGGTTATTGAAGGGTCGGTGACAGCAGCGATGAAAAGGAAAGGGAACTGTGCGCTGTGGGAGGGTCTCCACGCCCCTGACTCACAAAATATCCCCCTTGGAGGAGACTGGGCAAAGCGCATGAGACCCCCCTCTCTTGTGTCTTAAAGCTGCGTACAAATTTACAATCACCTCCATAATGATTTCATTTTTTTGTTTGTTTCAAAGATGGAGTCTCGTTCTGTCACCCAGGCTGACTCGAGTGCAGTGGTGCGATCTCGGCTCACTGCAACCTCTGCCTCCCGGGTTCAAGCAATTCTCCTGCCTCAGCCTCTCTAGTAGCTGGGAGTACAGGCGCCCACTACCATGCCCGGCTAATTTTGTATTTTTAGTAGAAATGGGTTTCACCATGTTGGTCAGGCTGGTCTTGAACTCCTGACCTTAGGTGATCCACCCTCCTTGGCCACCCATAGTGGTGGGATTACACACGCGAGCCACCTCGCCCAGCCCACAGTGATTTCATTTTAAAACTATTCAAGAAAGGGAATGTAATCATTAGACACCAGGTGGTTCAGCAACAAATCCTATGTTCGGGGCTAACCCAGTCACCTCATGCTCGTCTGCCTGATTTCACTACAGAGAGGGGACGTGGTGAAAGTCAACAGGACTAATCCACAGCATATGCATATTAGGAATATGGGAACTTAGGCAAGCAGATGGAACAGCTATGATTCATAAAGCCGATCATCTGAGGGGCAGGCCAGGGTGCAGAGGGTGTCACTGGAACCGCTGTCTCTTGGTAGGAGCCTTGCGTGACATTTGGGGCAGACAGGTGGGTTCTGCCAGCCCTGAGCAGCCACCCCACATCAGGGCTGCGTGCCTGTGCTCAGCCGCCACACTTCACATCTGTGTGAACTCGGTTCAACGACAAGCCCCCACTCACCAGACTTGTGAGAGATCATAGCACCCTTCCTGTCACACACATTTAACTGATGGCCACGGTCCCCGTTCAGAACCTTCTGTGTCCTTTCTGAGTCTGGTTTAAGGAAGAGCTGTGCTTTACACACAGATAAACCCATGAAGACATGTGTGTTGTTTTCTGATTCTAATAGATTTCTAGTGTGTCATTTTGCATGAACTATCAAAAAAGGATTTTTATTTTATTTTTTGAGACGGAATCTCGCTCTGTCTTGCAGGCTGGAGTGCAGTGGTGTGATCTTTGGCTCATTGCAACCTCTACCTCCCGGGTTCAAGCGATTCTCCTGCCTCAGCCTCCCGAGTAGCTGGGACTACAGGCGCGTGCCACCGTGCCCGGCTAATTTTTGTATTTTTAGTAGAGATGGGGTTTCACCATGTTGGCCAGGCTGGTCTCAAACTCCTGACCTCAAGTGATCCGCCCGCCTCAGCTTCCCAACATGCTAGGATTACAGGCATGAGCTAACATGCCCGGCCTGTAATGCAGTTCTTTAGCTGGTGACTCTGGGATCTGGGCTGTTATCTCGTCTCCAGTATGTGACAGCCAAGGTTGCCTGAGGTCAGGAGTTTGAGAATCTCTTGAACCCAGAGGCGGAGGCAGCAGTGAGCCAAGATCGAGCCACTGCACTCCAGCCTGGGTGACAGAGCGAGACCCCATCTCAAAAAAAAAAAAAGGATTTTTAAAAGAAAAATCTTGCATAACCCCACTCCCCAGAGGTAACTATTATTAACATACCGAAACACTTTTTTCTGGCCTCTGTTCTTGTGCTCACGGTAAACAAATCGGTTTTAGCCGCACCTCAGTGGGCTCTGCGCCCTGGACGGGCTGGGGTTGGGTGGCGACAGCCCTGCCCAGCAGGAGCTCCAAAGGTCCCTGGACAGGAGCAGGAGGGGCTGTGGGGGGTCCACAGGGGCTGACGGAATTCCGTGGCCCTGTCACCCATCGTGCTGTATCTGTGATGCTGCGTGACCAGGTTACAAACCTTGGCATCCCGTGGGCATTTTTGTCCCCAGGCATTTGACCAAGCTGTGACCAAGGACACCTGTATGGCGGTTGGCTTCTTCCAGCGAGGAGTGGCCAACTTCCAGCTGGCAAGGTGAGTACAGGGGTGCCTTGTTCCTTCTCTGACGGCCCTTTGTCTCCCTGCAGAGTCCACTCCTGCACCTCCTCCTCCTCCCTCTCCATCCGCTCCCTCCTCTTGCCCACCCCCTCCTCCGTGGTTCCTGGCTCCAGGGAAACCTGGGCCGAGACTGTGGTCCTCGCCTCTGCTGAGCGCCACCCTTGGACACAGGTGTTCGGGTCCTCACTGCTTACCTGGGCTCTCTGCACCATGTCCCTTCCTAAAGGAGGAATGAGAGAAGGGAGACCATCGGGCATCGGGACTGCAGACCAGGCCATGCCTCGGCCTCTCTGCTAGACGCTCACAGGCCCCATCCCAGGAGGGCAGGCTCTGTGGGGAAGCGGAGCACAGTCCTGAGAGCCTTGCAATCCTGAAATATCAAAACCCCTGAAGTCTAAAATCCCAAAAAATATAATTCTAGAAAAAATAATTAAAATTCTGTAAAAGATATTTATTTACTTTTTAAAAATTATTTTGAGAAGGAGCCTTGCTCTGTCGTCCAGGCTGGAGTGCAATCACACGATCTCAGCTCACTGCAACCTCTGCCTCCTGGGTTCAAGCGATTCTCCTGCCTCAGCCTCCCGGGTAGCTGGGATTACAGGCATGCGCCACCACACCTGGCTAATTTTTGTATTTTTAGTAGAGACTGGGCTTCACCATGTTGGCCAGGCTGGTCTCGAACTCCTGACCTCAGGTGATCCACCCGCCTCGGCCTCCCAAAGTGCTGGGATTACAGGAATGAGCCACCTCGTCCCGCCTATTTACATGTTTTAAGGGATTTATTTGAGAAACATAAAAACACGAGAGAACCCTTCATTGGCCGATAAAATAGACAAAAATAACATACATTTTTTTCAAGCACAAATTCATGCACGCTAGCGACAGGCTCACGGGTGTGAGAGCTACGAGCAGATGAACAGTGCTCATGAGGAGCTAGGTCAGAAGGGGAAGACGTACGTGCGTAGACTCTGGCTGGTGATTGTGTGCACCTGGCTTTATAACTGGTCATCAAAACACCAAGATGAACAACCCATCTTCTAACAAGACCCATCAAAGGCTTCAGGGACCACCACATACGCAGTCGCCCACAGAGCCAGGATCTCGAGATGTTTTGCCTTTCAGAAAGGCAGATGAATGAAAAAGCCGGCCGGGCGCGGTGGCTCACGCTTGTAATCCCAGCACTTTGGGAGGCCGAGGCGGGCGGATCACGAGGTCAGGAGATCAAGACCATGGTGAAACCCCGTCTCTACTAAAAATACAAAAAAATTAGCCGGGCGTGGTGGCGGGCGCCTGTAGTCCCAGCTACTCGGAGAGGCTGAGGCAGGAGAATGGCGTGAACCCGGGAGGCGGAGCTTGCAGTGAGCAGAGATTGCGCCACTGCACTCCAGCCTGGGCGACAGAGCGAGACTCTGTCTCAAAAAAAAAAAAAAAAAAAAAGAAAAAGCCATCTCCTCCTTTACTCAGGAGTCCTGGCATTCGGGATTATGGCTGTGGGACTGTCTCTTTCTGGATTACGATCCAGACCCCTCTGGGGCAGCCTCTCCTTCAGATCGGCACGGGAAGCCCGCCTGGAGGAGAAGCCTCTCTGGCAGGTGCTGGGGAGCTCCCGGCAAGGCTTGGAAGGAGGCTCAGAGTTTGGAGGGGGAGCCCCCATGGGGTGGGGGGCCTGAGAAGCAGGAGGGAAATAACCAGGGTTCTGCACAGTTCAGAAGAGAGGCTTGGGGGCAGGCAGGGGCCCAGGAAGCTGAGTCTGAGCTGGGAAAATGCTGGAGCCCCAGCACACGGTGACCCCACACCCACTCAGCACACGTGTGCATGGACCCCGGCCCACCAGACCTGAGTGTGGAGACCTAGGCACCGCACTGCCCTCCCTCAGGTCTCCTTGGAACCAGGTGTTGGGGGCGGCTGGAGCGGGGCTGGGTGTGAAAGCTGCCTAGGCCCAGCCCCGTCTCCACCCTGTGCTGCTGAGGGGACCCCTGCCCACAGGTTCCAGGAGGCTCTGTCTGACTTCTGGCTGGCCCTGGCGCAGCTGAGGGGCCACGCTGCCATCAACTACACGCAGCTGGGCCTGCGGTTCAAGCTGCAAGCCTGGGAGGTGAGGCCGGGCAGGGCTCACTGTGCTGCTGGCTGTGGGGCGTCCACGGGCGGCAGCACTGCCACAGGAGGGCCCTGTGGACTGGAGAGCACCTCTGGCCGAAGCTCCTGGTGCCATGGAATCCCCTGGCCACTCCTTGACCCGCAGGAGGTTCTGGTGGCAGTGGAGGTGGAGGGACCATTTTGTGCCATTTCAGGCCACCAGGGGTGGCTCCACCCAGGAGGAGGGCAGAGGCGAAAGGCCGCCGGGTGGGCAGGGAGCAGGCAGGGGGTCGTGCCCACCCTCCCCTGTGCCCCCAGCCCTTTCCTGGCTGCCTGGAATGTGTTGGCACCGAGGGAGGGGTGCTGAGAGGGCCCCTCCACCAGACCCTGGAAATGCACCGCCCTGAAGCCTTCTGGGAATAACATTGTCTTAGGACGAAAAGATGGAAGGGAAAACCCTCCAGTGTGGGTCTGGAGCCAGGAGGGCCCGCCAGCCCCCGACACAGAGTGGTGCAGGGGGGGGCCGAGTGGGGGGACTGGGGGAGGGGCCAGGTGGGGAGATGGGGGAGGAGCTGGGTGGGGGAACGGGGGAGGGCCTGCGTGGGGGATCAGGCCCCTGCCATCACCTTGGCCCCACTCCCAGGTGCTGTACAATGTGGCGTCGGCACAGTGCCAGCTGGGGCTCTGGACAGAGGCGGCCGGCAGCCTAAGGGAGGCCATGTCCAAGTGGCCGGAGGGGTCCCTAAATGGCCTGGACTCGGCCCTGGACCAAGTGCAGGTGAGGAGTGCCAGCCCGGTCATGGTTTTGGGCTGCTGCCTATCACAGCCTCTCAAGACAAATTTCATGAGATGAAGAAGCTTCCAGAGGGAGATGGCTCTAGTGCCCAGTTTCGGGTGCCAGGTGGGGGCTTCCTGTGGCCTGCGGGAAGGGGGCAGGGGGCCCAAGCGGCCCCTTCTGCTCCAAGGTGCAGGGGCTCTGCGGCTGCAGGCCTGGTTGGTCACCCCGTCTGCATCTGCTGGATGCCCACCCCCTCCAGAGACGACGCTCACTGCCGCCACGGCAGGTCCCCAGGGGCGAGGTCTTCCGGCCCCACCGGTGGCATCTGGAGCACCTGGAACCCATGGATTTCCTGGGCAAGGCCAAGGTAAAGGTGGGGGCGGCGTCCCGGGACATCGCGGCTGGTGCTGAGCCCTCGAACTGTGTTCCAGGGATGGGTGGTGTGCAGTCCAGGCCACCGTAAAGGCCAGGAGGGTAGAGAGTGGGCCCACAACCATCCTCAAACTGGTGCCCAGGGCAGGGGGCGGTGCCCCAAATAGGGCTGTGAACTTGGAGGCAGAGCCCACTAGAGCCAGCTGCATAGGAGGGGGCTCCAGCTCTCCCAACAAGGACCCTGTAGGTGCCACCCCGCCCCCAGACTGGGCCATGGCCACAGCCACCGCCTTGCAGCCTCCCAGAGTCCCTGCGTCTCTCTGTGTCCTTTCGTGCCTTTGTGTCTCCCTGTGTCCCTGCCACAGATAGCGAGGTCCCGGGGGGTCCCTGTGTCCCTGCCACAGATAGTGAGGTCTCACGGGGGCGGGGGCTGCAGTCCGACGGTCTGGGCCACGTCACGCCCACACTTGGGTCAGAGCCAGGCAGCACCCCTAAAGTCACAGGAATGGGGAGCTGCTCACCCCCAAAGGCAGGGGGCGAAACATGGTGGAGAAGAACTCCTGGTGGGCAAAGACTGGGTCACCCTTGGCTGGCCACGCCCCATTGACTGGCCACGCCCCCTCAGTCACCTGCGCTGCGCCCTGGCGGACTCCTGTGTGGTCCAGTGCAGCCGCCCAGCAGGGGAGGCCTAGGGGTGGGCGAAGCCGGGCTGTGACCTGTGTTAATGCATCAACTTAGAGTCTGCATATCACAGTAGAGCGCTGTTTATAAGAAACAAAAATGTTTTTAAAGTTGTGCTAAAAATAAGTTAACATTGCAGCAGATGTTTTCCTGCATCAGACATTTCCCTCCACGGTGGTCTGGCAGACGGGGGCCGGGCATGGGCAGCTGTCACCCAGCCCCCGAGGACTTAGAGCTGCGGGGCGCGGTGGGGCAGGCTGCAGGGAGCAGACCCCGCTGGGCGCTGATCCCTGACCCAGTGCCCCCACTGTCCCTGCCAGGTGGTGGCCTCTGCCAACCCCGATGACCAGGGCTGGGGCGTCCGCCCTCAGCAGCCACAGGTGGGTTTGCGGCCCCTCAGGCCCCTGCCTGGCCTCACCCAGCTTTCTGGGAAAGAAAACGCTGCACAAGCTCTGAGCCCTCCTGGGGCCGCAAAGTTCCTCTGATGGGAGGTGTTGGGTGGCCGTCCCATCCCTGTGTGAGACCTGGGGAAACCGCTCTTCAAGGTTCGGGAGGAGGGAGGGTGGCCCCCGACCCTTAACCAGAGCGAGGTTGTTGCTTTGTGTCCACAGGGACCAGAAGCGAACCATGATGCCAGGTAGGAGGGGCCGGCTGGGCCCTGCGAGCACGTCCCTTTCCTGCTGGGCAGAGGGTCCTCCACATGGGGCCATGCGGGCCGGGCACAGGAGGGCACTCAGATGGGTAGGACCTGAGAGCCTCCCTCCTCTCCCTAGGTCCCTAATCATGGACTCCCCAAGAGCTGGCACCCACCAGGGCCCCCTCGATGTAGGGACCGAGGTCGGTGCTGACCACTGCACGTCGACTGCCTACCAGGAGCAGGTGCGTGGGCCTGGGCCTCTTCCCCTGCTGGGGGTCGGTGCTTCTGCTGCCTCCGCGGACCGGGGACCACAATGGGACCAACATGAGGGTGGAGGGAGCAGCTCACTGGGGGGTAGATGGAGCCGGGCTCACCCATGGTCCTGGCCCAGCCTAGCCAGATGGGAGGGTGCCTGGCTGTGCCCAAGGTGAGTGGGCGCCAGCCATCAGGACAGGAGAGAGGTGGTGTCCAGTGGAGACATCCAGGAGGCCGTGCAGGCCCTCAGCCCCCCAGGACCACCTCAGGTTGGCCATGGCCCCTCCCCTCCCACTGGGGTGTGAGTGACCAGGAGTGACCCAGCTGGGGACAGGCGGGAGGCAGGACAGCTCTGGAGGGGCCCTGAGGCTCCCACCCCCACATGGGGGCCCAGCAGCGACCCCATCCCCCGAGTCCTCCCAGACGCCCTGGCACCTGGTAGAGGCGGAGGAAGGCAGGAACCCCAGCTGCTCCCAGGGTGGCAGCCATGGGCGGAGGCTCTGCTGCAGGATCTGGGAGGCCCAGAGAAGGCACCTGCGTTTCACGCTGGGCGCATCTGAGGATGCGATCAGGAAGCAGCCCCGGCACTCTCTCTTTACGGATGCCCACTTCTAGTTTAACCGTGGCATCCCGGGTGCAAGGGCACGCTCCAAGCTGTGCTTCACTGATTCCCTCCAGGTTTGGAACTATTCGCCCAGTTCCCACGATGGGCCTTTAAGCCCTCGTCCTTCCTAACCTAAGGCAACTTCAACCATCTGATAAATCTAATACATTACGATCGAGGCCAGGCACAGTGGCTCATGCCTGTAATCTCAGCACTCTGGGAGGCTGAGGTGGAAGGATTGCTTGAGCCTGGGAGGTGGAGGCTGCAGTGAGCCATGACAGTGCCACTCTACTCCGGCCTGGCGAGAGAGCAAGACCCTGTCTCAAAAAAAAAAAAAAAAAAAAAAAAAAAAAGCCAGGTGAAGTGGCTCACGCCTGTAATCCCAGCACTTTGGGAGGCCGACGTGGTGGATCACGAGGTCAGGAGATCGAGACCATCCTGGCTAACACGGTGAAACCCGTCTATACTAAAAAATACAAAAATTAGCCGGGCGTGGCGACGGGCACCTGTAGTCCCAGCTACTCAGGAGGCTGAGCCAGGAGAATGGCGTGAACCCAGGAGGCGGGGCCTGTAGTGAGCCGAGATGGGGCCACTGCACTCCTGCCTGGGCGACAGAGTGAGACTCCATCTCAAACAACAGCAACAACGCCTGACCCTCAGGGTCTAGCCGGCGCTGGGCTGCGACTTTGTGACTTGCAGGCGGTGAACTTGTCCCCTGCTCAGTGCCCAACTCAGGGCACACGGTTAATGTCGAGCCCACACAGAGGCCGGGGGCCAGGGACTGGGTCCTCAGTTTCTTTGGGGTCACTGGGGAGCCCACCCACCTGGAGCTGCCACCTCGGTGGGCCTGGGGGACAGGGTGCTCCCTCCTGGTGACAGGCAGCCTCTAGGTCTGCAGAGACCCAGCCCATCCTAAGGCAGCCGACTTGTGGCCAGTGCCCCAAATTCAATGCCCACAGGCCACCTGCTGGGCACTGGTCGGGCACACAGGCCACACCCTTGTGTGGGCTCTGCCAGGACAGTACCGGCCTCTGGCACCTGACCGCCCCAGCCCACCCAGCCTGTGCTTCTCTTGCAGAGACCCCAGGTGGAGCAAGTTGGCAAACAGGCTCCTCTCTCCCCAGGTATGGGGGTCCTCAGCGGTGGGTCCCCGGGTGAAGGAGAAGCTGCTGTGGCGCGGGTGCCCGCTACCTCCGCCCACAGGGCCCACTTTGGTGGGAGTGGCTGTGTCAGTCTTGCTCTGTCCTGCAGGGCTGCCGGCAATGGGGGGCCTGGCCCCGGCCCCTTGAGGACCCCACGGGTGCTGGGGTAAGAGCTCCAGATCCTTCCCCTGTCAGTACCTGAGGGAGGCCGAGGCCAAGCCCCATCCCGCAGAATCAGGCTTGCAAGCCCCCTCACCTGCCCAGTCTCTGCCCACACCCCTCGGGCTGAAGATGGCCCTGGGCCTCAGTGGCCATCCCTCCCCCTCCTGCCTGGCCCCAGGGAGCAGGTTCGGGGGGCTCCGAGCCCCTGGTGACTGTCACGGTACAGTGCGCCTTCACCGTGGCCCTGAGGGCGCGAAGAGGAGCCGACCTGTCCAGCCTGCGGGCACTGCTGGGCCAAGCCCTCCCTCACCAGGCCCAGCTTGGGCAACTCAGGTGGGCCAGAAAGCCCCTGGTGGCTGCGGTGGAGCTGGCACCGCCCCGACTGAGGCAGCTGCTGGAAGAGGGGGTGGCAGAGGTCACCACCTCCTGCAGGCCCCACCAGGAGCCCCTCTGAGGAATCTCTTTGCAGTTACCAGCCCCAGGTGAGGACGGGCACTGGGTCCCATCCCCGAGGAGGAGTCGCTGCGGAGGGCCTGGCTGGACGCGGCTGCCTGCCCCAGGGGGCTGCAGCTGCAGTGCAGGGTGAGCCGAGGGCGGGGCAGGGCAGGGGCACCGAGGGGCGGTGGAGGCCCCTCCTCCAGTGCCCGGCCTGACCTGCAGCCGACTCTCCTGCTCAGGGAGCCGGGGCCGGCCGGTCCTCTACCAGGTGGTGGCCCAACACGGCTACTCCGCCCAGGGGCCAGAGGACCTGGGCTTCCGACAGGGGGACATGGTGGACGTCCTGTGTGAAGGTAGGGTGGGCATGGCCCTTCCCAGGCACCATGGTGCCCGGGTGTGGGGGGCTTGGGGCACGGCCTGTGCCATGAGCAGACGTGGCACCCAGAGGCCACGCCTGGGTAACGCCCTGCAGAGCCAATGTCCCCTTGCAGTGGACCAGGCATGGCTGGAGGGCCACTGTGACGCCGAATGGCATCTTCCCCAAGTGCTTCGTGGTCCCCGCCGGCCCTCGGATGTTAGGAGCCCCCGGCCACCTGCCCCGATCCCAGCAGGGACATCTGCCCTAGCAATGCTGTGTCCACAATGCTTTTAATAAAAACAACCCCACTGCAGTCTAACCCTCCAAGCGGGTGTGGGAGGCCGGGCTGGCCCAGGAGAAGCCCCGGGCCTGGACTCCATCCGTCTGCTCAGACAACAGCAGGAGAGTGGGGGTCCGGGCGGGGCAGCTCCCTCCCTCCGCCCCTCTCCGCCCCTCCTGAGGCCCCGTCAGGAGCAGGACCCCTGTGCCTCCGTGGTCTTGCCCCGCTTGCAGGCAGCATGTGGCCCTGCAGTCACACAGCCTGGAGACACCATGAGTCCTGGTGGCCTGTGTACAGAAAGGCACCCAGGGCCCTGGAAGCCCAGTTGCGGTAGGGGGGCGGGGACGCCAGGAGGGGCGGCCACGCAGCCTCTGTGGCCAGCACCACCCTGACGGTGCCCTGGAGGTGGCTGTCACCTGACCACAGACAGAGCCACAGAGCAAGGCCCCATGGTGCTCAGGGCTCAGGAAGCCTCCGGCATCCGGGACACAGCTGCCTGTGGGCTCTGGTGGGGACCACCTCTGCCTTCCCACTAGTCCTGCAACCAGAAGAGCTGGACCGAGGCAGCCCCCAGCACCGCCACCAGGGCCAGCACCATGAACACCACTTTGGCCACCCAGACGCCATGGTTCACTGCCCACCACTGAGCCGGCGCGTCGGCCGGGATCATCCCGGTCAGGTTCAGCATGTAGCCCAGTTCCAGCCAATGTCCACACCGCCCGCCTGCGGGACACACGGCTGTTCAGGGCTGCGGGGCAGCTACCCCAGGACCACGACCCGCCCACGCCCAGGGGAGGCAGTCACCTGCTTTCGGAACTCGAGGCTGGGCCAGGTCTCCTCGCTGAACCCGTAGCCCTCGTGCAGGAGGGTGAGGATGTACAGGCCTGAGGCACAGTAGTCCCGCAGCCAGCGGTCCTGCCCAGGGTAGCTGGCCTCCACCTGGGACCCAGGAGGCAAGGGGCCAGGTGAGGGCCCCTGATCCCCAATCATGTGGGGACCGCCCCATCTGCCCTGGCCAACCCGAGCACGCAGACAACAAGAGCGAGCTGGGCAGTGGTAGACAGCCCCTCGCTGGCCCCACCGACCAGTTTCGTGGTGCGGGCTGCGGCCCCCTCTCGGCAGGCCACAGGCTGAGTCCAGCTGCAGCCGTGGCCACAGCCTCCTACCTGGAGCGGCACGGCCTGGAGCTATCCTCCGCCCGTGCCTCCCCTGGCCCTGCTGGCCGCGCTGCCCAGAATGAGGCTCCAGCATCCTGCCCGGGGCAGCCCTGCACCCTCAGGGACCCTCGCTGCAGCCAGGGAGCCCGGGGCCCACCCACCAGTTTCCAGGGCCTCTGGCAGAACTCCCAGATGGTGGCGTTGACCGTGCTCAGGGGCTGCCCGGAGGTGAGGTTCAGGAAGTGGAAGGTGTAGTAGAAGTTGGAGAAGGCCTGAGCGAGAGAGGAGGTGGCTGTGCCTTCGCTGTGGCCACGCTGGGTCAGATCCCCACCCCACCCGGGCTCCCGGAGACCCTAAGAGCCAGCCTGGGCCCCTCCTGGGCCTGCTGGAGTCAGACAGGCACCTGAGGCCCCAC